>NC_057738.1:15002153-15058933 GCF_004010195.1 Chiloscyllium plagiosum | reverse complement strand
GTAGCCACACACTCAGATGACAAGCAACATGAGTTCGACTGGGCACTTTCTCCTATTATAGGACAAGCCAAACAGAGAACAGCCAGGGAATTCCTAGAGGCATGGCACTCATCCACAAATTCAATCAATAAGCACATCGACCTGGACCCAATATACTGACCACTGCAATGGACAGCTGGAACTGACAACCGGAAGCGGCAGAGACAAATCACTATAAATGCCGGAGGAAACATCACAGAAGCGCTTCACAGGAGGCTCCCAAGCACTGAGGATGTCACCTAGACAGGGGACAAAATGTCTGCAACACAAATTCCCAGCTCGGCGAACAGAACCACAACAACGAGCACCCGAGCTACAAATCTTCTCACAAACTTTGAATAATAAGGTACAACTGAGTGAAATGCAAAAGTAGGTATCTTATCAATTTAATCTCATTGGCTGCCAGCTCTTTAGAGAATGTAACATTATACTGTACTGAGACACCATTTGCAAGAACAGCAATCTAGTTAGTTCCAGACTCATAATCTTTCTCCATAACCCAACAATGCATTCTCCTTTACCAAATATTCAATTCCTTTTGAATTCCCTAATTTATTTTTCGTGCTGCCTCTTGTATACAATGAGCCCTAACTTTGCTCAGAAGGGTAATACTTTATCAAATGCCTTTTGAAAGTCCATTTGCACAACTTTAACGGCACTGCCCTTAGCTACTCTATGGTATCACAAACCTCTTATCAAGTGAATGTTGTGATTCTGAAATATAGGATTTATATGCATTTGAAAGAGAAAGGAATAATTTGGGATGGTCAGCATGGCTCTGTGCAGGGAAATCATGTCTCACGGATTTGATTGAGTTTTTTGAGAAAGTAACCAATAAGATTGACAAGGCTAGAGTGGTAGACATTGTTTACTTGGATTTTAGTAAAGCCTTTGACAAGGTTCCACTTGGTAGTCTAATTAGTAAAGTTAGATCACATTGGATTCAGGATGAACTTGTCAATTAGATGCAAAATTGACATGATAGACCGTGATGGTGGGTGGTTCTTTTTTAGACTGGAAGCCTGTGACCAGTGGTGTTCCACATGAATCAGTGCTCAGTCCATTTTTGTTTGTCATTTATATAAATAATTTAGATGAGAATGGGGAAAGCATGGTTTGTAAATTTGTGGATGACACCAAGATTGGTGGTATAGTGGATAGTAGAAAACGTTATCTAAGATTGCAAAGAGATCTTGATTAATTGGGTCAGTGGGCTGAAGAGTACCGAGGTATTGTGTTTTGGTAAAACAAACAAAGGCAAGACTCATACAATTAAAAGTAAGGCCCCGGGTGGTGTTGTAGAATAGAGAGACCTCAGGGTTCAGGAATATAATTCTTTGAAGTTTACATGTAATATAGATATTGGTGAAGAGGGCATTTAGCATGCTTGCCTTCATTGGAGTTAGGACCTTATGTTGAGATTGTACAGGACTTGGTAAGGTCCCTTCTGGAGTACTGTGTCCAGTTCTGGTCTCCCTGTTACAGGAAGGATATTATTAAGCTGGAGTTCAGAAGAGATTTGACAGGATGTTGCCGGGAATGGAGGGTTTGAGTTATGGGGAGATGTTAGGTAGGCTGGGATGTTTTTCACTGAAGCGTAGGAGGTTGAGAGGTGACCTTGTAGAGGTTTTTAAAATCATGAGGGGTATAAATAATATGAATGTCTGGTGTCTTTTCCCTAGGGTGGGGAATTTCAAAACTAGGGAACATATTTTTAAGGTGAAAGGAGAAAGATTTAAAAAAGACACAGATTGTGGTTCATATTGGAATGAACTTCTAGAGGAAGTGATGGATATGTGTACAACATTTAAAAGGCTTTTAGATAAGTACATGGATAAAAAGTGTTTGGAGGGATATGGGCCAAGCGCAGGCAAGTGGGACTAGTTTAGTTTGGGACTGGGTCGGCATGGACTGGTTGGACTGATCGGTCCATTTCCATGCCGTATAGCTCAGTTCAGTTCTGGTCTCCTTCCTATCAGAAGGCTGTTGTGAAACTTGAAAAGATTCAGAAAAGATTTACAAGGATATTGCCAGGGCTGGAGGGTTTGAGCTACAGAGAGAGGCTGAATAGGCTGTGGCTATTTTCCCTGGAGTGTCAGAGGCTAAGGAGTGACCTTATTGAGGTTTATAAAATTATGATGAGCATGGATGGGATAAATAGTCAAGGTCTTTTCCCCAGGTAAGGGAGTCCAAAATGAGAGGGCATATGTTTAAGGTGAGAGAGGAAAGATTTAAAGGAGATCTAAGGGGCAACTTTTTTCACACAGGAAGTGGTGCGTGTATGGAATTAACTGCCAGAGGAAATGAAGGAGGATGGTATGATTGCAACATTTAAAAGGTATCTGGATGGGTATATGAATAGAAAGGGTTTGGAGGGACATGGGCAAAATGCTGGCAAATGGAACTAGATTAATTTAGGATAATTGGTTGGCATGGACGAGTTGGATTGAAGAGTCTGTTTCCGCGCTATACAGCTCTAATACCTTATGACTCTAAGCACAATATGTCCTTAAAAATCCTTTAGCCCTTCAAAAGGTTTCAGGTGGGTTAAGAAGCATAGATCATTTTGATGCAGATCATTTTGTCTTTTCCTGTCTATCTGTTCATTTTTGAGCACAGAATTTAGATTGGCACCAGTGCTGTAATAAGGGAGTCTCACAATATCAGAGATGTTGCCTTTATTGAGCTCTGAATATTTATACTGAACGGGAGTACTTTGCAAATAAGGATGGAGTACCCAGCCCTGTTAATAAAAGTTTTGTCGAGCTGGCAGTTCCACAAGTTTAGATTGGACTATTCCCTTTCTCTGAGAAGTTTCTCCAAAGATTAGCCTTGAGGAAGACAATGGGAACCAACTCTTCTCCAGTAAGTGGCTGAAGAATCTCATGAAAAATGAGTTAGCACTTGCCTAAGAATGGAACACTGTGGTTAACTACATATGCTTACATATTTCAGGAGCGCTGGCTTTTGTCATGCAGGAAACCCATGTCTTGAAAATTCCTAAAAAGTCCTTGTGAGTGATTTGTCCCTTTTGATGGTCTGCTAAAAAGCATCTGTTCTAGGTATCAGTCTTTGGTATAGAAGTCATGGTCAGCATGCTGTACATCTCGGTGACTCTATGACTAAATTGATCTTTTTTCTGAGTGACAGGCAGTGATTAGTGGAGTACTACAAGGATCAGTGTTTGGGCCCCAGCTGTTCACAATATTTATAAATGACATGGATGAGGGAACCAAATGTAGCATTATCAAGTTTGCTGATGGCATAAAATTGGTTAGGATTATGTGTTGAGGAGGATGCAAGTAGATTTCGGAGTTATTAAGACAAGTGAGTGTGCAAATGAAAAATTATTGACTTGGATGTGAAAAACAGAAGGGAAGAGTATTATTTAAATGATGATATATTGGGAATATTGGATATATAAAGATTTCTGGGAATCCTTGTACACATGTTAGTGAAAGTAGACCGCTAAGTATGGTAAGCAATTTGAAAGACAAATGGTATAATGGGGCCTTCATTGCAAGGAGCTTAGAGTTCAGAAGTAGGAATGTCCTACTGCAGTTACACAGGACCTTGGTGAGAGCATGTCTGAAGGATTGCATGCAGTTTGGTTCTCCCTATCAAAGAAAGGATATACTTGCCATAGAGGGAGTGCAGCACAGCTTCACTAAGTTGATTCCAAGAATGGCATGACTGTTGTATGAGGAGAGATTGGTTCAACTGGACCTGTATTCACTGGAGTTTAGGATGAGAGGGGATCTGACTGAAAAATATAAAATTCTAACAGGGTTGAACAGTCTTCATACAGGGAGGATATTTCCTCTGGCTGAGGAGTCTAGAACCAGAAGACACACACTCATGATGCAGGATAGATGGTATAGGACTGAGATGAGTAAATATTCCTTCACTCACAGAGTAGTGAATCGATGACATTCTCTATCACAGAAGGCTGTGGAGGTCAAGTCACTGAATGCATTCAAGAAAGGGATAGATACTTATTTAGATTTTAGAGATGTTAAGGGGAATGGGGAGAAAGTAGGAGTATGGCATTGAGGTAGACAATCAGCCATGATTGAGCAGGCTTGAATGGCCAAGTAACTTACTTCTTTTCCTAGTTGCTATTTTCCTATGTTTCTATTAAAATCTGGAACCTGCTCCCTCAAAAGCTAAATGAGTTCGATTGACTGACAATTTTAAAACAATGAGAAATTTTTGTCATAAGTGGTATCTTTGCGGGTGGCAGTGTGGCTCAGTGGTTAGCAATTAGCACCGCTACTTCACAGCGCCAGGGACCCAGGTTCGATTCCATTCTCTGGCAACTGTCTGTGTGAAGTGTGCACATTCTCCTCATATCTGCATGAATTTCCTCTGGGTGTTCTGGTTTTCTCCCACAGTCCAAAGATGTGCAAGTGAGGTGGGTTGGCCATGCTAAATTGTCCATTGTGTCCAGGGATGTGCAGGATATGGAGATTAGCTCGCATTTTCCCACATCGAAAATGTGGGGTTATGGAGATAGGTATGGGGTGAGTCTGATGCTTTTCAGAGGGTCAGTGTGGACTCAATGGGCTGAATGGCCTGCTTCCATGCTGTAGGGATTCTATGATTCTACTAGTTACAGAACCAAGCCAGGTGAATGTAGTAAGAACGTAGCAGGGTAGATCAGCTATGATTGAATGGCAGTACAGGCTCAAAGGTTCTCCTGTTCTTCCAATGCTGCTAAAGGGACGAAACAACATGAGTGGCAAACAGATACATTCATTGCCAAGCAAGCAACAGGAAATAAAGGCATATGGGAATAAATCCGTCAGATTTTCTTCCCCTTAAAACAAATAGCTGCCAACTCACCAAATGGTAAGAGAATGACAACTTAAGTATATCTGTTTCGTTCTGGATGTAGGTTCGCTCGCTGAGCTGGAAGGTTCGTTTTCAGACATTTCATCACCATACTTGGTAATATCATCAGGGAGCCTCCGGTGGAACACTGGTGCTATGGCCTGCTTTTTATTTATGTGTTTATGTTTCTTTGGGTTGGTGATGTCATTTCGTAGGACAAGCCAAACAGAGACATGTGCGAGAATTCCTAGAAGCATGGCATTCCAACCGGAACTCTATCAACAAACACATTGACATGGATCCCATTTACCACCTTCTACGAAAAGGAACAGGAAATGACATCACCAACCCAAGGAAACCTAAACACATAAAAAAAGCAGGCCATACCACCAGTGTTTCATCCGGAGGCTCGCTGGTGATGTTACCTATTATGGTGATGAAACGTCTGAAAACAAGCCCTCCGTTTCAGCAAGCAAGCTTACATCCAGAACCTCAACCTGAGCTACAAATCTTCTACAAATAGGACAGATTGATGAGTAAACCAAAAATATGATTGGTCTGGGTTATAGAAAACCAGTAAGACAAATGCACTCATTGAGTAGAGGTAAATTCAATCCATTCATTCAAATAAAGCCTTTAAAATTGATTTTGCTTACAATATTGTGAAATTTTGTTTGATAGAGACAAAGATTTGTTTTTCCTCTATTAGCCTGATTTCATCCTTATATTCTTAGTTTGCTAAGTATTTAAAAAGATTGCTTTGAAATATAAGTACCTGAATCTTCTATTGCAAGTGATGGTAATGTGTTATTGTCTGGAGAGGACAAAAATGACATCAGTTGTCTCATAGCGTGCCCAACAACTGACAGGAAAACTAAAAAAAAAACATTGCCGAAAAAAACAGGCAGAAAAAAGATGTTGTGTGTATTTAGTAAGTATACTTTAGTTACTTGTATGAAATTAGTACAACTTCTGAGTCATACCAAGAGTCCCACACCATTCTAAATCAATACAGATCTGTGGAGTAGACTGGAAACCACTGCAAGATGACAATGAGGCCAGCCAAAGAAGACCTGGCATAGAACATTTAGTACATTTATAGAGGACTGCCAAGAGAATGATACCATTTTGACTGGACAAAGAGTGCAATGAATTGGGGCTGGTGGCAAGTTCTTGCTACCCAATGTCCCACATAGAACCAGAGCAACGAAGTCAGCATTTTGTGCACTTACATAAGTTTAAAGAACTCCACTCAATGACATCAATGCTGAGTAAAATTATTCATGTTAACAAAGAACTAACCATCTATTCTTTGCTGAAACTGAGAAGCTGAAACATAAAATGTTAAATATTTGTTGTCAATACTTTAATTTTCAGTTTGTGACTCATGAAATCAACTCAGCACTAGACTATCCCCTTCAGGTGGACTCACACTTCTGTTGAACTGAATTTTGTAGTTATATAACACACGATACATCGAACGAACATAGTGCATGCACATAACTGGCTGAACTGGATACATTCTGGGAATGAAAGCCAAGCACTGACGCTGATGAGCTGCCAACAGCCCCGACCAAATTAGACCAGGATCCAAGACAGTGTTACGTGTTTTTAAACTATATTGTAACAGGAACATTCCAACTCTTTGCTCAAACTTGAAAATTCAAATAGAGGGCAATTGTTCATATTTCATCACAATCAATTGGCCATTTGTTAGAGTTAGGACTCCATGCTCAAGGGGGGGATTCCATTACAATCTTGAAGTTGTTCATCATTTTAATATTTTACCAATGATTATTAGCCTTGAGATTTAGAATATTTCTATTTCAATTCAATTTTCAGTGACATTATCTTTTACTGCTGCCAAAGTACATTCATTTCACTATTGTTAGTAATTATAAAACTCAAGGACAGCAAGTAGAGAAAACCAATATTTAATTAGATGCAACCAGAGAACAACTTTTTAAAAGGTGTTATAAATGTTTATGATTCTGCATGTTTACCATTAGATTAGACTAGATTGCCTATAATGTGGAAACAGGCCCTTCGGCTCAACAAGTCCACACTGACCCTCCCCAGAGTAACCCGCCCAGACATATTTCCCTCTGACTAATGCACCTAACGCTATGGGCAATTTAACATGGCCAATTCACCTGACCTGCACATCTTTGGACTGTGGGAGGAAATCGGAATATCCGGAGGAAACCCACGCAGACACAGGGAGAACATGCAAACTCCACACAGACAGTCACCCGAGGCAGATAATTATTAATATTTTGTGTAATTTGTTGTTCATTAAAGCCAGAAACTGACACATTTAATCAAGTACTTCAAGAACTATGAATGCTTGTCAAGAACTTTAAAAGTCTATATTTTTGAGATTGCCCAGAGTATACAGCACAGTGAGTACTGTCTAATCATTCTCACTCTTATCCTCAATATTTACTGAAATGTTGGCAGTGACTTTGTAAAGCTCTATGCTACTATTCTTTAATCACAAGCCCAGATGTTATCTATGGGTTACTCAGTTATCAAGAGAATCACAACCAAACTCCAATCCTTGCAGAAACTTTCCAGCAAGGATCCAGTTGAGAACGTCATCTGGATTTTTGCTCGTTCAAAAGGTACAAGATTCGTGGCCCTTTACCACAGTTCAAGTTTTAAACTGACCAAATATTGAGAGATTTTGGTTTTCCATATTTATCTAATGAGGCAGGAACCTTGTTCTTATGGTTTATGGTGGATGTGAAAGGAATTTCTTTTCTCAAAGGTTTATTTGGAATCCTCTTCCACAGGAAGCAGTAGAGGCTAAGTTACTAAATCAATGCAAGGATGAGTTGAGCAGATTTTTCACAAGAGAATCAAGGATTTCAGCCAGTGCTGCTAAGACCACAATTGGGTAACCCATGAATGTATTGAATTGTGAAGTCAACTAAAGGGTCGAATGGCCCACTCCTGCTTCTATTTCCTATGATCCTATGACGAAGAAATTCTGAACACTCTTGAACGGATATGTATCATTCTGAGCTCATCCAGACTGCAACCTTCCAAAACATTTTTTTCCTGCAACTCTGACCTCTTGTGCAGTCCCCATTTCCGCTAACTTTCCATTCTTACTTTCAACATTCTATGCTTAAAGCTCTGCAATTGCGATCTCAACCCCACCTCTTCTCTCAAAAAAACAAGAATACATCTCTTCCTCTTCTTATAAATAAAAACAATTTTAGATTCCCTATCCTAATATCTCCTTTGCTTTAATGCCAATTTTGATTTAAACTTCTTTAAAGTGCTTTTACATATATTGCTATATTAAAAAGGTGCTTATATAAGTGAAAATTGTTATTGAATGTCTTTTCTTACATCAAACTTCACAGATAATGGTGCATAATTATATCAGTTAAAGCTTTTAGTATACCTATTTTAAAGTTAACAACCATGGAACCATGTCTTCGGTCCATACAGCTTAAGGAGTTTAATTCAGCTTTCCTACTATTGAACTTCAAATATTAGAATACTGTAATGCTTCAAAAATTTCAATACATTAATATGCAGTGCATGCACAATTGCAGACATGGAAAATTAGAAAATGTTGGATTCAGCATACAAAACTCAATGTTATTCAAGACAACAGACAAATGTTGTTACCATAAAATTGTTATGGGGCAGTAGGCTATTTGGGCTAACTCAGTGCCAATCTCTTACCATTTCCTTGTTTCCTTGGATATTATTTAAATAAAATCAGTCATCCAATACCATCTGTTATGCCTCAATTAAACCTGCCTCCACCACACCTCTGCTGAGTTTGTTTAACTCAAAACATCTCACAAGTAACTTAATTCGTGCTCTGTTAAGATATAACCTATTCGATTACAGGTGCCATCGCCCTCAAAGCCAGTTTCTTGACTGTTCTAGGAACCTAAAGATCTCCCTCTTGCATAATGTTTCCATCTATGCATTCCGGAGTCAAGTTAATGTCCACAGAAACACCTGTGCGTTCCTGAAGAATTGCTTATTGGTACTGCCTTTCTGCACAGCAGGGTCACCTATGGTGCCACAGGCTGTCGCTTGCTGAATTCCTCCTCACCAATATCCATAATGGAAAACCAGTTACTGAGCAGAACCTCTGGGGACTCCAGCACTACCTGCTCATTTCACTTATCCTGCTGGCAGTCACCCATTCTTCACGCTTGCCCCCAATATGCAGTGGCCATCTGTCTGGATGTGCTATCTACACAGTTCTCTATCTCTCAGATGCAACTTAGTGGCTCCAGCCATTGTGAGTTCCAAAACCTGCAGCTCAATTTATGTAGCCAGTGATACTTCCTACACAGTAACAGGTCATAATAAGCATCCATGCCATTCTACTTGACTAAGCTGAGCTGTCCCACCATATCTAAGAAGGTTACATATAGTAAGTTAGTTACTTTAACCCCTCACCTAAAACCAGTGGAAAATAGAATATTTTTACTCTCACAAATTGGATCCTTTCCTTCCCTGTGCTAGTTTAGAAATAGTCTTTTTCCCCCAACTTACTGTAATTGAAACAATTCCTAACAGCAACCACTCAACAAGTAAATTACAACTATCCTGTGATGTCACTTAACAACATTTTCTTTTCTTATGGTTTTATTTGATGTAGTCCCAGCACCTTACAGTGCATAAGGGAATATCTCCAAGTCCTCCTCTTTCCCCACTGGGAAGTCAGGGAAGGGAAATGAAAACATATGATGAGATCAGATTGAGGAGTGGAAAAGACAAAAATTGGAGACTAAGTCCATAATATTTTACAGTTCACCTCAAGAGCAGATGACAATACAGCCAATGTTCTAGAAAGAAAAAAAAAAGGATAGAGGTAGGACTGGAAAAGAACATTCCACAGTGATTTGCATAACAGATTCACATAGGTACCCATGGCACCATTCTTTATTTAGAAACCAGTGGAGTTGAAGTTGCTTAGAGTGAGAACAAGTTAAACCAAAGGCACGTGTTGATGGATGAGTAGGGCCTCTTTTCAATGAAGTAGAACAGAGAAACTGGCTGGTAGGGTGTTGAGGTGGATGGATTAGATGTGCATAGCGAACAGCAAGTAGTTGGGGCCAGAAAACAGTTGAAATTATGTATGGCAACAGAAAAGTCTCAAAGTTGCTACACAACAGGAGACAAAAAAAAACAAAGTTAAGATAGAAGAAACAAGTTCATGGGAACTGACACAAAGTACTAATTTAATGACAGTGTGTGCAGAATGTAATTTTAAATGACAACAGCATACATGTTTGAAATCTAATGAAAACAGAAACTATACATCAATTCAATCTTCTGTAGACCATACACCATGATATAGAAGTAGTTGGCCCAGAGTCTGCACCACTATTCAATCATAGCTGACATGATTCTCAACCTCATTCTGTCTTCTCTCAGTAACCCTGGATTCCCCTAATCAAGAACCTATCTTGGTCTTAAAGACACTCAATGACTTGGCCTCCACAGCCTTTTGAGTCAATAATTTCCAGATTCACTACCCTGTAGCTGAAGAGATTTCTCAGTTCTCAAGGGTCACTCCTTCACTCGGAGGCTGTGCCCTCAGGTCCCAGTATCTCATACTAGTGGAAATATCTACACATCCACTCTTATGCAAGTTTCAAATCAGATCTCCCCCTCATCCTTCTAAACTCATGTATAGACCCAGGCCCTCAACTGTTCTTCATCACAACCCCTTCAGCCGCAGGATCAGTCTTGTTGTGTTTCAACACCCAACCCGATATTGGGCCAAAACTGCTCACAATATTCCAAATTCGGCCTAAACACTCTTACACAACCTCACAGTACCACTGTTCACGTATTCCTAACCCCTTAAAATGAATGCTAATGTTGCATTGCCTTTGTAAATGCCAACTGAAACCACATGCTAATCTTAACAGAATCCTGAACCAGGGGCTCCAAAATTCCTTTGTGCTTCAGATTTCCAAAACCTTCCCCCATTTAGTAAATAGTCTATGCCTCTAAACTTTCTAAAAGTAAATTTACACTTTCCCACTTCGCCCCGTCCTAAACTTTCTGCAGTATCCCCACTTCCAACTCTAGTACCCCTCCACCTATCTTTGTGTGACCTGCAAACTTGGCAACAACACCCTTAGTTCTTTCATCCAAATATACAAACATGAATAAGTTCGATCCCAACATTGACTGCTGTGGAACTCCATCATCACTGGCTGTTCTCCTGAAAAAAAAACAATTTTCTCCTCCCCACTCTCTGCCAGTCAGCCAATCCTCTATCAAGGTCAGTACCTTGCCCAGAGCATTATGGGCTCTTATCTTTGCAATTCATGGGTACTCCTAATTTTCTCTCCACCCACTCTATTTGCACATTCACTTTTACTATCAATTTTCCTCCAGTGGCCTTGCGTTGCACATTTCAGCATCTGGCAGTTTCATTTATCACATGAATGCCCTGTATAGAATTGCTTCCTTCTAATTGGAAAGCATTTATCCTATAAAATGAACTTTCAGCAGAGCCAAACAAATTTTAAATTGCTGGATCCATTTTTATGCTCCAGATCATCATTACAATTGTTCACCAGACAGGCAATTTCTTAAAAAAGTATTTATTAGTAGGAAACTTGACTGTGCCATGGGTTTCTATTTAACTGAAGAAACTGATTTTATTACATGGTAGGTAACATGACTATTTTAACCTGTCACATAGAAAACTATTCAATATCAAATACCAAAAGGAAAAATAAAAACTTTTAAGTAGTAATTTATTACACAAAATGGTGTATACACTAAAATGAGAACAAAAGCATAAATTCTTAAATATACATCTTCCTGGAATGCATTTACATGCCAAAAAAAGACAAAACCTTGTCCATCAATTTTATTGACTACCTAATTATAGTTCCTTATACAAAAAGGAATATTTTAAACATGCAATTATCAAAATATGCATGAAACATTCCATAAGACCACTCGTACTAAAGACAGGATGGCAGTTCAGATAACTGGCAGTTCTTTGCAGCACTGTATGCAGGGGAAATAAGTCTCCCTCCCCTTTGGCGTCAGCAGCTTTTTAAAGCAGTCTAGAATAATATATCTAATCTTCTTTTTCAGACACGATCTCAGAATTCTCATCGAGAGGTGCTCCTTCTGTAGCCTGCTCTGGCTCAACTTCCTGCTCTGGCACAGCTTCCTGGTCATCAGCACTCTGTGCAGTTAGCTTCTGTTTGAAATTATAGAGAAATGATAGTCAGAATAAAAGAAATTAGCCAAACTAAAGTAGCACTGTTTAATACATCAATCATGCTTGCAGACTAATTAAAGAAGGGGGTAATGCAACTTGTAGAAACATGCTGACAACTAGGACAGTTAATTAATGGAACAGGCACAATTAACATTTCAAAGCAAAAATTTAATTTGTACACAACCCTGGACTTACCAGGACATCCACAAAAATCTCAATAATTAGAGTTCATCATATAATTAATTAGTTTGTGCATTCATGCAAGATGCTCAGTGTAGGAATGAAATCAGTACAAAAAACAGACTGGATATATTACTGGACAAGTAATTCAATGGTCTGCAGTGAATGTTCAAGTTCACGACAACAGTTTGATAATTCAGTTAGTAAACACAAATCAGGAATATACCAAAATGACTAATGGTGATCATGAACCTAATAACTGCTGTGAAACTGGAACTGCTTCAATCAGATGATGGCCTAGTGGTATTATTGGTAAACTATTAATCAAAAAACTCAGTTAATGTTCAAAGGGCCTGGGTTCAAATCCTGGATGCAACCTGTAATCCCAAGATGTCCTTCACTTTTTCCTCTTAGATGGATAGTAATGATGAACACTAGTTCAATGAAGACTGCATATGAGCTTCAGTATATGAGCTTCAGTAACTCAAAGATCAATGCAAATCTGGCAAAGCTACAACACAGTACTACACTCACTTCAAAAACAAAGTGGGATGCTGTAGATTGAGCTATACAATCACAAAAAAAACCCAACAGACCAGATCAAAACTCTGCAGTCCTAACATAGTTGCAAATAGAAACAGAATTAAACAATCACCTCTATTAATACCCTACCTTCAAATATGGCAAGTTCAAGACAAGTACAAAGAACAAGGCTAGATATGCAGCCAACTTCAACCAGTAGCTCAGTATGTGGCCAGCTTGAGATCCTCAAAAATGTGGTCTTAAAAATTTTTACTGTGTATCCTTTTTTTACCAAATAATGCAAATATACTCTAATCTGAAGTCATAATAGACTCAAAACATTACCACTGTTTTTCCCTGCAGAGATGCTGCTAGACGTACTGAGTTTCCCCTGCATAGTTTGATTCAGATTTCCAGCATCACAGTATTTAGATCTTACTTACTGCAAATGTAATGGGCCCAAACAATAACCTAGTTGTAGTGCTGGAGATAACTAAATCTGCAATTAACTGCTTCTGGACAGCTTTAATCCTGGCTTTCAGACATGGAGAACTCCACACAAAAGACAGGAAAAATCTAAGCCAACTAATCACCCAATTTTGTAATTAAAAACTTACAGAAGTGATAAAATGAATGGTCTGCAATGCTATCAAAATGATGCTCAGTTTGGATTTCATGAGGACCATCTAGCTTTAATATTTCATGAATTCTTGATCCAAACTAGATTTAAAAAAATTCCAGTGAGGTAGTCAACTTATTGCTTTGACAAGACAGCATTTGACAGGGTGCGGCATCAAGACACCCAAGTAAAACTGAAGTTGAATATGCAACTTCGGGGAAACAGTCGGCCAAGTGGCCTCTCTCACCTGCTGCACCATTTGAAGGTGGTCATGACTGATTGGAGTAGAAGCTACAATCCTCTTTCCTGCTTAACTATTGTATTCTGATGCCTAGTTAGTCATGAATCTGACTGTTTTGATCGTTCTCTGGGGAAATGAACTTCATAGACTTGCAACCCTCAAAAGGATTTTCCTCAACTTTGCCCTCTACCAGTCAGTATGGCCATCCTTCTTAGTTCCTTTTTTCATCCTATATATTTTGGTTCCTGCAGCCCCAAGACTTCATCTAACTGCTTCTTGAAAACATTCAATATTTTGGCCTCAACCACTTTCTGTGGCAGAGAATTCTAAAGACTTGCCATGCTTGGAGTGAAGAAATTTCTCATCTATCCAAAATGGCCTTCCTCTTAGCCTTAGACCATGACCCCAGTCATCAGGGATATCCTTCCTGCTTTTATCCAGTTAGATCCATTGTATGTTGTTTCAAATATGATACCTCACAAGTTAGAAACAAAGCAGTTTAATAGTTGTAAGTTAAAAGTTCAGCTGTGACCATATTTAACTTCAATTTCTGGTGAAAATGACGAGGATGGCAAAACAAGATACAAACAAAATGAATTAAGGGTTAATTTGGGTCATTGAGAGACTGAAGAACAGTAACCAAATCATCACTTTCACCACACAGTAAGTCTTCTCACCTCAATCAGATCAGCCATATACTGCACATGCTCTGCTAACTCTGCAAGCTCCTGGTTCTCTTTCTGTAACTTCAAAATGTCTTCATCTTTATGTTCAATTTCTTTATGCAGCTGTAGGGGATGTTTAAAAGGTCACATTTCGAACATTTTCAAGTTTAGTGTTAATTTAAAATAAATAACCTACAATGGTAACAAGGGTACCTACCTTTTCATTTTCTTGTAAAACTTTGAACAGGGCTTTCCTTCGCTCTTCTGCCAACTCCTTCCAGTAGATGGAACTTGGATTAGCTATAAAAATTAGCAGAACACTTGGTTAAATAAGAATTTAAGTTGACTGCACAACGTTAATACCTTAATTTATTTTGAAACAGCTTTGGAAAATTAAGTAAGTATACTTTTAACTAGAAGTTGATATGCTTCTTTTGTCATGGCTTGACTTTCTGAATTCTCATCACTGCATTCTGTGTTATCTTGAGCAATCTGTGTGCGCGATTTCTTGCAGTTCTTTGGTTGATCATCATTCCAGTGTTTTCTTTTGGGAGTGTGCTTGTAGGACTGCAAGAAGAATACAAACCATTACTTGACATCTTGTGCTTTTACTACCAAAACAATAATTCAGACAAGTAAAATATACTGACACAAGTCATCCTTAAAAAGGAATGAAATACTAAAACTGCAATAAAGCATTTCCAAATTTGAACACTTAAAATCTTTGGACAAAGGATCATAATATTGATAACAGTTCTCATCCTCTGTTATATGCCAATTTTACCTAGAATGTAAGTATCAAGCAAATTGACCAATTTACAAAATGGCATAAAATTCTCTGGTCAAGAGACATTGAGGCACCAATGAAGCTATGAACTTCTCAATTATCTCAACATGCAATTCAAGAAGCTTGCTCTGTTGCACGCAGCAGATTTGAGGTGGCACCAATACATGGTGACTGAGGTCTCTACAGTAGGTCTTATTCTTATGTATCTTACAATCACTCTGCTCTTTTAAACCTAAATTCTGCTATACCTTCTCTGCAGCCGTAACATTCTATGTGCTGCTCTGTTCTATTATCCTTCTGTACTTTTAAAGTATGATCTGCCTGTACTGCACAGAAAACAAAACTTTTCACCATACCTAGGTACATGTGACAATAATAAATCAAATCTCCAGGGAGGGTCAGCTAATATAAGTTGGGGTGAGGTTCTGACTCCCAAGGTATAAAGCATTTTCAAAGAAAAAAGTGCATTCCAGAAAGTGGGAAGGGTGGTGAACTCAGTCCGTTCCGCTAGTTTTTTAATTTCTCTGAAAATGACATTGAAAACTGTCCCACTTACTGGCTATCAAGGATGTCTGGACATTAACTTTCAATTTCAGCCTGAACGGCTGGATTTGTATGCAACTGAAATAAAGCCCTTCATTAAAATTTTACAGGCTCAAAATTTAGAAAAACATTTTCCAGAGTATCTCCAACAGAAATATGTTTTGACATAAAGACTGACCAGCCTGACATCCTATAGCCAGTAATCACTTGCAAGAATCTGCATTTAGCATATGGATATTGAGATTTGATGCAAACAAATCTGCCCTTTATGTCACAAATGAAACGTGGATTATCAACTACTCAACCAGATTTTGCAACAGCATTCATTCCATGTTCCTTAAAAGGGCACTGGCCCTCTGCTAATACGTTTACTTACAGTAGCAAGGTTTTTGCAAATGCTGCAAGGTTTCATTTTAATGGAGATTGCAACAGTTTCAGAATACTCCTGGTTTAATATTGCTGTTTTAACATTGAGTACACTAGCAAAGTTTATTGTGGTACTGTTGTTCCGACTTGGCTTCGACAATTTTCAATCCTACAGCTAGGGTCTTACGATGGACAAAAGTTTTGCAAAGCATTGCAAAGAGCTTTAAACCCCATTTAATGTTAAAGCCAGTCACATACCTCAACAGCCTGTGACACCCTTCAAGATGGAGTTACTGAGGAAATGGCGTTTGTGGACAGTAAAGACGTAGAAACTAAAGCCCGTAAGGAACTAAATAACGAAGACAGCGTGACTAATGGGAAGAGTAGGCAGGGAGCAGATCCAGAAGGCAAAGGGACAGGTGGTCTGACATGCATTTGTTTTAATGCGAGAAGTGTACGAGGCAAGGCAGATGAACTTAGGGTATAGATTAGTACCTGAGAGTATGATTAGATTACCTACAGTGTGGACATGGGCCATTTGGCCCAGTAGGTCCATACTGACCATCCAAACTGTAACCCACCCAGACCCATTCTTCTACATTTTCCTCTGACTAATGCACTTAACACCATGGGCAATTTAGCACGGTCAATTCATCTGACCTGCACATCTTTGGATTGTGGGAGGAAGCCAGAGCACCCAGGGGAAACCCACGCAGACACAGGGAGACCATCTGTGTGGAGTTTGCACAATCACCCGAGGCAGAAATCGAGCCCAGGTCCCTGGCGCTGTGAGGCAGCATTGCTAACCACTGAGCCACCATTATTGCTATTACTGAGACTTGATTGAGGGAAAGGCAAGATTGACAACTAAATATCCTTGGATGTCAATGCTCCAGATGAGACAGAGGTGGTGGTGGTGGCATTACTGGTCAGAGGATATCAGAGCTGTGCTGAAGGAGGCCACTAGGGAGGATTTAAGCAGTGAGGCAATATGGGCACAGCTCAGAAATAGGAAGGGTGGGGTAACAACGTTGGAGTTGTAGTACAGGCCGTCCAACAAGTATGAGATAGAAGTACAAAAGTAGACAGATTATGGAAAGATGTAGAAGCAACAGGGGGGTGATGATGGGAGATTTTAATTTTCCCAACATTGACTGCGATTTACTTACGGTTAGAGGTTTAGATTAGATTAGATTCCCTACAGTGTGGAAACAGGCCCCTGGGCCCAACCAGTCCACACCGACCCTCCGAAGAGCAACCCACCCAGACTCACTTCCCTCTGACTGGTGTGCCTAACGTTATGGGCAATTTAGCATGGCCAATTCACCTAACCTGCATATCTTTGGACTGTGGGAGGAAACCCGCTCAGACACTGGGAGAATGTGCAAACTCCACACAGACAGTCACCCGAAGCTGGAGTTGAACCTGGGACCCTGGTGCTGTGAGGCAGCAGCCACCAAAAGGAGCATCCAGAAGGGTTTTATAGATCAGTGTGTAAATAGTCCAACTCCGGAAGGGGCCAAAGTGGACCTGGCGTTGGGGAATGAGACCAGCCAGCTGGGTGAAGTTTCAGTAGGGGATTACTTCAGTCGGTGATCACTACACTAAAGTTTCAGAATACTCATGGACAAAGACAAGAGTGGTCCTAAAGGAAGGGTGCTAAATTGGGGGTTGGGGACAACTATAGCGACATTTGGCAGGAGCTGGGGAATGTGGACTGGGAGAAGCCGTTTTACGTTAAAACCACATTAGATATGTGGGAGGCGTTTAAAGAGAGTTTAGAGTGCAGGACAGACATGTCCCTGTGAAAATAAGGGATAGAAATTGCAAAAGCTTAGGGAACCATGAGTGACAGGTAAAACAGAGACTAGCTAAGAGGAAAAAGGGCACATACATAAAAGGTCTAGGTGACTGAAAATAGACGAAGCTTTGAAAGAATAATCAGGAAAGTAGGACAAATCTGAAACGGGGAATTAAGAGGACTAAAGGGGTCATGAAATATCTTTAGCAAACAGGATAATCTCAAAGCCTTTTATTCATATACAAGGAGCAAGAGGGTAACTAGAGAAAGTGTTGGCCCACTCAAGGGCAAAGGAAGAAAGTTGTACGTAGAGTCAGAAAGTGGGTGAGATTCTTAATGAGTACTTAGTCAGTATTCACTGAGGAGAAGGGCATTACGGATGTTGAGATTAGGGATAGATTTTTGAATACTCTAGGTAAAGTTGACATAAGGAGAGGTAAAGTTGACATAAGGAGAGGAAATGTTGGGTATTCTAAAAGCCATGAAGGCGGACAAGTCACCAAGTCTGGATGGGATCTATCTCAGGTTACCAAGGGAAGCGAGGGGAGAAATAGCTGGGGACTTAACAGATATCTTTGCAGCATCCTTGAACACAGGAGAGGTCCCAGGGGACTGCAGAATTGCTAATGGTGCTATCCTTCTTAAACAAGGGGACAAAGACAATCCAGGTAATTATAGACCAGTGAACATAATGTCAGTGATAAGCAAGCTGCTGAAGAACATACTAAAGGATAGGATCTATTTACATTGGGAAGAAAATGGGCATACAGTGATGGACAGATTGTTTTGAGCAGGAAAGGTCATAGCCTACCAACTTGATACAATTCTTCGACGAAGTGACAAAGTTGATTGATGAGGGAGAGCTATAGATGTCACATACATGGAAGGAGTTTGACAAGGTTCCCAAGGTAGGCTGACTGAGGAAGTGAAGTCGCATGTGGTCCAGGGCATCCTAGCTAGATGGATAGAGAACTGGCTGGGCAACAGGAGACCGTAGTAGTGGAAGGGAGTTTCTTAAAATGGAGAAATATGACCAGGGGTGTTCCACAGGGATCTGCGCTAGGACCACTTGTTTACAATATACATAAATGATCGCGAGGAAGGTGTAGGTGGTCTGATTAGCAAGTTTGCAGATTACACAAAGATTGATGGAGTAGTAGATCGTGAAGGAGACTGTTAAGAGAATGCAGCAGAACATAGAATGGAGAGTTGGGGGAGAAATAGCAGATGGGAATTCAATCTGGGCAAGTGGGAGGTGATGCATTTTGAAAGATCAAATTCTGGAGCGAACTATATGTAAATGGAAACATCCTGGGGAAAATTTATGTACAGAGATCTGGTGTTCAGGTCCATTGTACCCTGAAGGCTGCACTGCAGGTCGATAGAGTGGTCAAGAAGGCACAGCATATTATCCTTCAGACGGGGTATTGAGTACAAGAGTTGGTAGGTCATGTTCCTATACAATCGTAACTTGGTTCAGCCACATTTGGAGAGGGTGCAGAGGAGTTTCGCCAGGATATTGCCTGGTATGGAAGACACTATAAAGAGGGGTGGAGTAGATTAGGATTATTTTCATTAGAAAGACAGAGGTTCAGGGGGTACCTTATTGAGGTCTACAAAATCATGACGTATCGACAGGGTGGATAGCAAGAAGCTTCCCCCTCAATTACTAGGAGTCATGAGTTCAAGGTGAGAGGGAAAAAGTTTGAGAGAAATATACGGAGAAAGTTCTTTACGCAGAGGGTGGTGGGTAGCTGGAACACGTTGCCTGTGCAGGTGGGAGAGGCAAGCACGATAGCATCATTTGAGCTGTATCTAGATAGGTACATGAATGGGCAGGCAGCAGAGGGATACAGATCCTTGGAAAATAGGCAACAGGTTTACATAGAGAATCTGGATCAGCACAGGCTTGGAGCAGCAAAGGCCCTGTTCCTATGCAGTAATTTTCTTTGTTCTTTGAGCCTAGCTATGCTCAATCAGTACTATAGGTACTGCAAAGTCACTGGCAGTTGAGGTATATCTAACATGAATCAGTAGCTTGAAGGTTGTACAGAAATTGAAGAATTTTTTAAAACGTAAAAGTGGTACTGTGATGAAAATAATGAAATTATTTTGCATTTGTACACTATGCAAACTAAATTATTAATATTTCAGCTTATTGCATGCCAGCCCTTTTGATCTGTGCAACTCTAATTTAAAGAAACGATAATTAGCAGTTTTGTATTCCAGCTAAACAATTAACCTAAACAGCAGAAATTTACATATCACTTACCTCATTTAGCCTGCCAACAAGTTGATCTGAAGTAGCAAGCGGCTGAATCACTTGTAAAGTTCGCCTCACCGTTGTGTTACTTGTAGCTCCGCTAGTAAAGAAACTCTGAATGGAGAGGAGAAGGAAATTAAAAATATTAACATTTAAGTTTGAAGACTATTCAAAAGTCTATATCACAGAACATTTGCAGGACTCAAATGAAGTTACGTTTAATTGTACATTTTTTCCTACTTAGAATCATTTGAAAGGCTCATGTTACAGGAGCCACAGCAGCCGGACAACCACAAATTCCTTGTTCACAGTGGAAATGAAGGGGGAAAAAAATGAAACACCAAAAATCCCACTTAGTTTCTGCTAAAATTACTTAATATTTCAACAAAGAAACTTATACCTACTGTACTGCAAAGGGTTCATATCTACAGAGCCCATACAGGGAATTCCCAATTTAGGAACAACTTATATCCACCCTCATTCGGGAATATAAATTTTAAAAACCAACACAAACATTTCTTGTACTTTGAATGACTATATCGGCCTGCATGGTGTTCCAACTGGTGTACAAATCAACCTGTGAATGGACGCAACAACTGAACCTGTTAGCATATTTAAGATAATCTGTAGTTAGTAAGCAAACAGGGCAGCACCTTTGTACTATGCCAAGATTGTAATGAAAATCAGCACATCAATTGAGGTCATGGCAGTGGCAGTGTCCCTACTACTTTGACAAATCCCACCTGCCTCCAAGGTGGTCATAACAATCCAAAGAGGCTGAGTTTAAAGAAAGTATCAGCACATCAAGTACATAGCAGAACAGACTATCAGCCTCAATGATCAATGCTGATATTAAGTTCCACACAGGCTTGCTCCAAACCTACTTTATCCAACACCACCTTTACATCTTATTTCTTTTCTCCATTCAGTAGTTATCCAGATCCCCCTAAAATCCATTAATTGTATCTACCTTACTCCATCCAAGGAGTAGAAAATATCTCAAGTTCCTCAATGGATTTAAGATGACCATCACATTCATGAGGTTGATCACGAAGAGAATATTCCAGGAAATTAAGTCAGTTTGTGATGGTAAAGTTTAAAAAAAATTGCTGAGACAGATTATATCTGCACTTGTAGAGCTATGGATTAATCAGGGACGGTCAGTCATATTTTACAAATTTGATTTTTTTTTGAGGCAACCAAGATTGGAGGGCACATGTGCTTTACCAAGGTTTTTGATAACAGCTCTCAGGGCAGACTGGTCAAAAAAGAACGAACTGATGGGATCCAAGGCAGCGTGGCACATTGGATCCAAAACTGGCCGAGTCTGCAGAAACCCTGAAATAGACTCCCAGTTATACATGCATCCCTCTACCATCACCTTTTGCTTCCTGCCCGTGAGCCCATGCTATTTGTGGTGTACAAAATGGACTTAAACATGTGGGATTATGATCTGAAATTCATTGATGATGCAAAATTGGTAGTGGCAAATAGTGAGGTTATCAATGGTCCAGTCAGTTGGGCGAAGCAGCGTCAAATGCAATTTGAACCAAAAAGAGGGGTATTGCACTTGGGGGAAGGCCAACAAGGCAAAAAAGTTACTATGAATGGTAGGACCCTGTAGTGGAGATTAGAAGATCTTGATGCACTTATCCACAGACTGCTGAAGGTAATAGAGAAGAGAGATAAGGTGGCATGTAGAATACTTGCCTTTAATAACACAAACAGAATACAAAAGGCAAAGAGGTTATGCTGGAACTGAAGAAAATACTGGCGAGGCCACATCTAGAGTAATGCATGCAGTTCTGGTCATACTGTGGGAAAGATGTGACTGCACCACAGAGGAGGGTGCAGGATTTACCAGGATGTTGGAGGGGTTGAACTGAGCAAAGTTTGGACAGGTTGATGTTGTTTTCTTTGGAGCAGCAAAGGTGGAGGGAAGATTTGACAGAAGTATACAAAATTATGACATGCAGAGTCAGCACTTTTTTCATTAGTAGGGGTGTCAATAATCAAGGGGCATAGACTTAGAGAGGAGGCGGCTTTTAAAGAACGCAAGAATGTTTTCACCCAGCTGATGGTGAGAGCCAGGCACTCACTGACTGAAAAGGTGGTTGAATGAGAAACTCATAACATTTAAGCAGATTTAGATATTCACTTGCACTGTCATGACCTCCAGGACAATGGGCCAAAAGCTGAAAAATGTGATAAATGTGTTCAAACATCTCATGGACCAAATGACGACCTTCCGTTCTGTAAATGCCCAAGTTACAGCATGTGGGAAAGGAACAGAATAAATAGGAAGTAAACAGGCATGTAACAATACTATTTTTCAAACTTGGTCTGGTTTTACTCCTGTAAATGCTTAGGAGCAGGGCACCAAGCTGTGACACTATCTAGTTTAAAATACCACAATATGCTTTAATGTTCACCAATGATATTATGTACATCCAAGTACCCTGCTTAACAAAAAACAAAAAAGTTAAGTTTTCAAATACTAAACTAACTTCACAATTAAGTTACAAGATGTACCAAATATTCATTTAAAATAGTCCAAAAGCAATTAGTATCACTAATCTAACCAGAGATTTTGTGGTATAATATCCCTGCCTCTGGGCCAAAAGAATCAGTTTCAAACAAGACTCTAGAACTGGATGGCAAGTTGTGCTATCGTGGCGCCGTGGCTTAGTTGGTTAAAGCGCCTGTCTAGTAAACAGGAGATCCTGGGTTCGAATCCCAGCGGTGCCTAGGTTTCATTCTGGGCAGCACGGTGGCACAGTGGTTAGCACTGCTGCTTCACAGCGCCGGAGACCCAGGTTCAATTCCCGCCTCAGGCGACGAACTGTGTGGAATTTGCACATTCTCCCCGTGTCTGCGTGGGTTTCCTCCGGGTGCTCCGGTTTCCTCCCACAATCCAAAGATGTGCAGGTCAGGTGAATTGACCATGTTAAATTGCCCATAGTGTTAGGCAATGGGTAAATATAGGGGTGCGGGTCGGTGTGGACTTGTTGGGCCGAAGGGCCTGTTTCCACACTGTAATGTAATCTAATAATCTAATCTTATCAATTTGTAAACCCTTTCTACATGTATCATTGGTGAGTTCATAGAATCCCTACAGTGTGGAAGCAGGCCTTTCAGCCCATCAAGTCCACACAGACGCTCTGAAGAGCATTCTGCCCTCACCCACATCCCTTATCCTATCCCTGTAACCCTCATTTCCCATGGCTAACCCACCTAGCCTGCAAACCTTTGGACTGGAGGAAGCTGGAGCACCCGGAAGTGGTGGAGGCTAGTACAATTGCAACATTTAGACAGCATTTGGATGGGTATATGAATAGGAAGCGTTTGGAGGGATACGGGCCAGGTGCTGGCAGGTGGGACTAGATTGGGTTAGGTTGGATTGAAGGGTCTGTTTCTGTGCTGTACATCTCTATGACTCTAAATCCACTCAATGAACCAAGGCACGAATTGAACTTGGATCTTGGTGCTGTGAGGCAGCAGAGTTAATCACTGAGCCACTGTGCCAACTGTGAACAGCAAAGATGTCCAGTTTCTTTTTGTTACGTGGCTGACTGAAGAGATTCCCAGTCAGCCATGTAACAAAAAGAAACGGGACATCATTGCTATTCAGTTTCAGACTACAATATACAAATCAAAAAAAGTGCATGCAGCCATAACAACTTTGATCCCTTGTGAAGCTGGCAAGCTCAATGTGAATCAAATTAATGGCAACAGCAGGACTTTAATCCACATACCAGGTGAAGTGGATTTGGGTCTTGCTTACTTGCCCTACTCACGTGGGTATTGTGCCACTGCACTGAGCCTACATTTGAACAGAGAACTTGAGGGGGATGAAAACCCAGGTCATACAATTCTACGTGAAGTGCATCACTACTAACAAACCAAACACTTCACAAAATCGAAACTACAATTAGTTCTATCATTTTAAACCAAACACTCACCACAAAATGATAGAGATTGGTCTTCTACTTTACACGGTCATACACTGCAACTAAAGTGCACGACTAAGCCATTTGGCCCAACAGATCCATCTGCGTCACAAGTCTCCTCCTACCCTACATCATTTCGTCCACGTTATTTTCACTTGTATATTTAATGCCCCATTGCATCACAGTTCCAAATGGTTTTAAAATAAAATCCTCCACTCAACTAGCTAAATTTCACAAACCCCAGTGTAAGTTATATTAAAATAATCTTAGACCATTAGACCTAACAGCTGAAATTAGGCCATTCAGTCCATCGAGTCTGCTCTGCCATTCAATCATGGCTTGATACTTTTCTCAAAATCATTCTCCCGCTTTCTCTCCATAACCTTTCATCCCCTTGATAATCAAAAACCTATTTACCGCATCTTAAATATACTCAGTGACCTGGCCTCTACAGCCTTCTGTGGCAGTGAATTCCATAGATTCACCATACTGGCTGTAGATGTTTCTCCTCATTTGTTCTAAAGGATCTTTCCTTTACTCTAAAGCTGTGCCCTTGGTCCTAGTCTCTCCTGCAAATGGAAACACCTTCCCAATGTCCACTCGGTCCAGGCCATTCAGTAGTCTTCACATCAGCAGAGTAGAAAACCTGATTTCACTGGTCCAAGGCAAACACTGCAGCACATTAACCCTAACACTTGAATAGAGCCTACTAAGCTATTTTGGTCTGGATTGCAGGGCTGAGTTTATCACTTTACTTGACCCTAGTACAAACGGCTTTTATTTATTGAAGTTGGAATCCATTAATTTTCCCTAATGATTAATTAAACTTCCACCATTAAAAAAAACTAACAAAGGTAGATTAAAGGCATGATTAGGATTGATGCAAGTTGTATTCATGCATTACACTGCAAGCGTGGGAAAATAATTTATCCTGTACTGTATACGTGTAGCAATAGAATTCCCACGGTAAAGTTGTTTCACTACAGATTGTGACTCCTGTGCTGAACACACCTTACCAAGCGTGGGAAAGTGCTACACAATAGATTACAGACATCATTAAAGATTAAACCGTGCAGATTAGTTATTTCTCTCAAAGTGAACATGTGCCAACAAATGCTGTCTCAGCAGTTAACCATCACTTATAAAACAGTACCTCGAGTACAATAACCTTGAAGTAGTACATATTTTTTAAGTTTTATACATGTTATGCTAGATTGACCTTTGAAGAGATTACATTGAATTTCAACCCTTCATTGCAGGTCTAAATTTAACTAATGGAAGAATGTCAGGCGAATTAAAATGAAGCTCATTACTCACATTCACTGTATATTGGTTTGCTATTCAAACACACAAGTGTGCATTTTCATAATGCCCATTTCCAGAAACCAGACTGTCTTCTTGGAATCTATGTAGATCCTTTAAAATACATTGTTACTGTCCTCAATTTTTGACTTACCTTTATGGTTTGAGTACGTTTATTGACATCAAGTGTGTGCTTCGTATTGGTGGTCATTGTTAAAACTGGAGGTGGGATGGGGTGAGGGGAAGATAGACAAAACAAGTTTAAGCAACTCGGGCAAAAACAGCAACTTTTAAAACAGTCCAGAAATGTGCAAATGCTTTTGATTATTTTTTAAAAAGACATACTCCATTGACAAAAAGTAGAAAAGAGATGGCTGGCCTTCCTACAGGTTTTGTATCATCGTAACTCTGATAATGCAGAGGGATCTGAATGCCCTCTTGCATACATCACAGGTTATTTTCCAAGTAGAGCAAGTAGTAACTAGGAAAGCTAATAAAATGTTATCGTTTATCACAGGGAAATTGAATGCAAACGTAGGGAAGTTGTGCCTCCGTTACGGAGGACACCAGTAATACTGCATCAGGAGTACAGCGCACAATATTGATCACCTTATTTAAGAAAGCAGGAAATATGCTAGAAGCAGGTCAGAAGTTTTAGTAAACCAACATCTAGGATGAGAAGTTGTCTTATGAGGAACAATTGCATTGGCTTACATGCTCTGGAGTTTAGTAGTTGAGATGACTTTATTGAAACAAGATCCTAAATCGTCTTGGCAGAATAAATGAGACTGGTGAAGAAATTTCCTTTTAATGGGAGAATCTAAAACTGTTTTAAAATCAGGATCATCCATTTAAAACAGAGATAAGGCAGTTTTTAAAAAAAAAATAAACCTTTAGTTCTCTCCAGCTGCTGCCTTTTCAGTAAGGGAGCCCTTGAATATCTTTAAAATCAAAAACAGATTAGGTTTTTTTTTGTCAAGCAAGGGAGCAAAAGATTCTGGTTAGGCAGGAATTTGAATTTAACATCTCAATATGGTCATCGTAGATCTGGTGATGGAATAGGATCATGTCCTAAAATAGGATATGAACTGAAACTTCTAACCTAAAGCCAAATGCACTAATAAGACATGGTTGTCATTTGATATGATTTGATGAGAAACCCAAAAAATGATTTGTTTGAGAATTTCAAGGCAAGATTTGCAAAGTGAAATTCAAAGCTCCTGCTTTGTAACAAAGCCTTTTGTTTCTATGACACTATTATATCAAGTATATCCTTGATATTAAAAAGCACACTTCAACCAGTTTTCTCATCTTGGACACATTATGCTAGCTAACTATCAAAAGAGGCTCTGATAAGTCAACTGTAAAGTCTGAAATGTAACTGTAGGAAAACACAAATGAATTTAAAAAATCATACACCATGAAACCAACAAGAATGCAATGATTACAAATATGGAAAGCCAATTTTCTAAAACTAAGCAATGGAAAAGATGCGCTTATTTCAGTTCCACAAACTATGCTGATAGACAATGTACCAATTAATCAGTGGCTTTTCTGTGCCAAGAACACAGGTCTAGAAAAACAAGTAAGGTTTGAAATTGATGAATGGCCCTTATTCCAAGCACTCTATGCAATCATCTCCAAAGTTTATAGGTTCAATGCACCATCTTAAAGGATACTCCAGTGGACTGGAACACCACCGTAAAGACTTGGGTTTGAACTCAGCCAAAGATAATGAACAGAAGGGTCACAAAATTGCTTCAGGCAATCTTGTACCAGGTGGCAATCACTAAGTTTAGAGCCCGGATCTAATGTACTGCAATTTGACACTAATTACTCAGCTTTTCACACAGTGCCTACTAAAAAGGCTGACAAAAGCTGAAATGCTACACAGGTCATAGAAATTAAGCATTGACGCAGAGATCAATGTTTAGCCAGAATAAGAGCAGCTTTGTCCCCACACTACTGAGTTGATCTGCTCATCAAGCAGTCCTAAAAACCTCCACCTTCCAGAGGTTGAACATTTAGAAAGATGGCTCAAGTTTGTTTTTAAAAATAAGTCTGTATTGAAATGTTTTATACTAATCATATGCCAGAGTCTGCACAAAATATTTAATTTCACCTATCTCCCATGGAATATTTAGGTGAAAGAACCCACTTTAAAAATATAGAGATCAAGAAGAAAAGACTATTAGCCCTCAACTGGCAAGTTTGCTACATGCCAATAAGCTGAGAGCACATTAATGCTTCTTCCCCAACCCACATAAAAACAAACTAGCGTTGGTCTCAGAACATGCACTCTTAAGGGTTGACATTTCATATTATTTCACAAGCCAGTGCACATGTGCACCATTATTATATATGCAAACCATTTTACAAAAAGGAAGGAGATTCAGCAGAGTGATGTATGGAAACAGATTAAGTGTTTCTTTCAGCTACAATAACTAACATCCCCATAGGAGTATTTTTTCAACCTGATTCCAATCATTTGTGGATACACAGATCTATTTTACAGTAATTCACTACATTCACGAGGACAGCAGCTTGCCTTGGAATACTCTTGGCTAACCTGATGTATAACCACGAATTAGAAGACTTCCCCCGCCTCACCTCTAGCTGCCGGCTACTGGTGGGTACTCAAGGAGGGACAAAACAGCGAACTTACAGTCAGGAATAGTTAACTGATAATGAGTCACCCCCACCCCAAATACCATGAGAAGCCACATCAGCAAGAACCAGTACACCTGAATGAAAATTAAAAGTACTGGCAGACTACTATCCAGGATTCAGAATGTGGATGCTTTCTTCTTCCTACTCCGCTTGGAATACTGGGAGAGACCCCCCCAGTCGCCTCACACACTGTACTATAGTGAGCTCCGACAGGCCCTTGAAAGAGAGAGTCAGGAGCCACTCAGAACAGGACTGCACACCTCAGTTTACACAATGTTATTACTAATAAGAACAGTCGCCGAAGACTCACCTCCAGTCCGTATTAATTTCCCCCCCCAGGGGGTAGATGAGTGTATGCAGCACAGACACAGCCGTCTCCGGGAGGCAGACGCTCCAACCGCCGACACTCGCGCTCTCTTCCTCCGGGTATTTTTTTGCCGCCTTTGGCTCGAGGTTAAAATAAATCCCTGCGTCACGTGACAGGGGCGGGCGACGCGAAAGGCTTTCTGGGTGCGCTGCGTCCACAACACAAAATAATTTTTTTTACGCCCCCCAAAAATCAGGAAAATAAACAGCGTTGTGTTACCTAAATCGTGTGTTATTAAAACATTTAAGGTTGACTCGTCGATGGAAGGGGGCGACTGGGCGGGAGTGCCGCCGTCATGTCACGTGACTCCCCATCCCAACCAGATTTCATGGAACTTTGCGGTGAAAGTGACAAAAGGGACGTCATATGGAAAATATAGTGCAAAATCGGGACATTAATTCTTATTTAAGGTTTATCAATACAACCCTCTTCTCTAATGCGCTTGTCTAGCCTCCCCTCAAGTTTTCTTCAACTGCCTCGTGGCAGTAAGTTCCATATTCTTGTTATACTCGGGTAAAACAGTTTCGTCCGAATTTCATTTTGGTTACTTGATGACTGAAAACGTCCAGTTTTACTACCTCAAAATTCCTGAACTCCATCATACTCGTTACTCACTGTCCCTCAATAATCTTCATAACCCGTCAACCACATAGATATTTTTCTACCTCATCCTGAAGCATCCTATTTCTACAATAGTATGTTCTATTTTTTTAGGGAAAATAATTCATCGGCTGGAAAGCGGCTGGGAGTTTCATGAAGAAATAATGGAAATACGATAAGAACACCAGATCTTTCCTTCCCAATTCCACCCGCAGCAAAACTTCGTTCGGCTGTTTTTCCACAATAAGTTCCGAAACACCAGCAGCATTGAATATTTAATTGCGAAGTCCCTCTAAATGCAGACTCCTTCCCTTTTGAAATGTTTGGTTGACTATAGTCCTCTCCCCAAACGTTATCAAGCCTCAGCTGCTTTAACCGACAGTAAAATGGTTGAATGCAAGACAATTTTTTTTCCTTTCTGAACGACAGTGGTAGTATAAAAATGACATGTTCTAAAACCACTACTGTTCTCAATGCCTCCAAAATGGCTTGTATTTGCGTGTATCACTAGCCTAAAGGATTAATATAGCTTAGAGAATGGTAAAGCAGAAAGGTCACGGCTCGAGGTTACAAGGCAGGCAGCACGTGATACGGCGTGACGTAGAGAGACATGTTTACATCAACTGAAATTAAACTCGATTTTTAGAAAGCTCTAATCATAATACAAGGTGCTAATGTTGCTAAACTAACGGAACATGACAGGTTTAAAAATGTGTTTTCTGAAAATAGATTATTTTGGGGGCTGTGTGGGGTTGTGACGTCATTGCGGCCATCTTGCCTGGAGAGGTGGCGGTGGCGGAGCGGCACCGGGAGCAGCGGCAGGCTCGAGCTGACAGCAAGTAGCAGAGAGTGGGAGACAGAAAATAGAAACAGAAAGGGCTGTTGTATTAATAGATGAAGGAGTGGGCTGGGGCTTGATAGCTGGACGTCGAGAAGGGAGGGATTGGGAAATCTAGCCCGAGGCAGGCTGTCGTAGCCGAGGGCCAGGCCGCTTCTTTGTGCGGTTTTCTCAAACCAATAGCCCGCTTTTTAAGAGTATGGGTGACCGAGAGCGCAGAGAGCGCGATTCGCTCACACTGACGGGTTTGACCGGGTTTGTGGTCTCGTCTTGACATGGGCGGAGAGTGACATTGAACGTTGGTCTGCAATAGATATATATATATATAAATAAATTATATATATATGTTAAACATAAACAGCTTAGGAAAGGAGGGAAAAGAGAAAACCAAAACAAAAAAAGGCAACAGCAGAAGCTCAACATCTGAGTGCAGGGATCTGAAGGAACAAACATGATAAATGATTTAATTTTTTTTGTTTTGTTTTTCAGTGCAGGGAAATGTCAGGAAACGGGGTAAAGGTTTGCCACCATGGTGTCGATTGAATTCGTCTCTTTGATAAAAGTAGAAATGCCTTTTGCTTGGATTTTTGTTTGTTTGTGCCCAGGTGCCAATGAGCAGCGCCATGTAATTGATGTGCCAGTGCAATCTTCCTCTTTCCCTTTTATTGTCAGACCTTAAAACAACTAAAAATCTAGTCCAATATGTTTGAAGACAGCCATGTCAGAGGCTGTAGGTAGAGTTTTCAGGCAGATTTTAGTGTAAGAAGGCAAAATCTTGGCTAGTGTGTAAACATGGGATCTGGCTGCGTCATTTCTGTGTCATCATTGGGCACACACAAATTACAGTTAGGTGTTTAATTTGTTGGTTAGATTCATTGGCATCCATCATTGTAAACTAGTTTTAGTTCAACAGGTTAAAATCTAGCATAATTTGGATTGCTTTGTTTTGTAGGTTTTATTAATGTGAATTAAAAACACAGTCTAATCCCTGCACTCATGAAACCATGTATATATAGGGACTGTTATCATGATTGGACTCTGGCCTACGTTTATCCTAAGTTTTTGCACAACACAGTTTTAGACTTTCTGGTCTAGTAGTTGTGGTAGAATTTTTTTTTTCAGTTAGCACTACCAGACTTGTTTGTTCTGTTGCGCTGTTTTCTTTTGAGAGAAGTTGCCCCTGCTAGATTTTGTCAGTTTCTGCTAAGCTAGAAACAGGGTTGCCACTCATCCAAACAAAATGGGTGACCCAAACTCTCGGAAGAACCAGACTTTGAACCGACTGCGTGCTCAACTTAAAAAGAAGAATGAATCTCTGGCAGATCAGTTTGACTTCAAGATGTACATTGCCTTTGTATTCAAAGATAAGGTAGGAATTTTATCTGGTCTTAACGCACATGGCATCATCAAAGTTTAATGGTTTGTACCCACCAAACATCAAATTCTTTAACATTGGCATGAGAATAAGTATATTGAATTTTTATTTAAGTTCTACTATTAGACTGCATTTGCCCTGAAGTTTCAAATCTCTGAAAGCTACATCGTTAGTTTCAGGCAGACAGAGTCTCATTGACATTATTTGGAGCTGTGAATTCACACTGTTATATAACATCCAAGTTATGCACTACCTTGTTCCAAAATTAGTTTTTGATTAAATCTAATAACATTCGCAGTTCAGCTTCGATCTAATCTTAATGCTTCACCCTTAGCACAAAGTGAGGAATAACCTTTAAATATTGTACTGAGAAAACTTGCTTAGTAGAATGGCTTCCATTTAAGTGACCTATTCCTGTTGTTTTTCCTATTGTCTCCCTTGTCCCTTCGTATGTTCACATGATTACTTTTGTTTTTATATTCATTTATAGAATGTGGGCTTTCCTGGCTGGCCAGCATTTATTTTCTGCCCCTAGTTGCCCTTAAAATGGTGAGCTGCGTTCTTGAACCGCTGCAGTCTGTGTGCTGTAGCTTGACCCACAATGCCCTTAGGGAGAGAATTCCAGAATTATGACCCAGTGATAGTGGACAAACCGCGATATATTTCCAAGTCCTAATAGTGAGTGACTTGGAGGGAAGCATGCAGGTGGTCGTGTTCCCATGTATCTTTTGACCTTGACCTTGACCTTGACCTTCTGGATGGAATTGGTCTTGGGTTTGGAAGTTGCAAATGGTACTGAACATTGTGCAATCATCAGCAAGCATCTCCTGTGCTGAACTTATGATGAAAGGAAGGTCATTGATGAAGCAGCTGAAGGTAGTTGGGCCTAGGACACTGCCCTGAGGAACGCCTGCAGAGATATGTCCTGGAGCTGATATGACTGACCCCTGATAACAACCACCTTCCTGTGTACCAGGTATGATTCCAACCAGCACAGAATTTGATACCCATTGATTCCTGTATTGCTAGGACTCCTTGATGCCACACTCAGTCAAATGCAGCCTTGATTGTCAACAACTGTCACTCTTACCTCACCTCTGGAATTCATCTCTTTTGTCCATGTTTGAACCAAGGTTGTAATAAGGAGCTGAGTGGCCCTGGTGGAACCCAACTGAGTATTGGTGAGCAGTGTGACTTGATAGTACACCTTCTATAACTTTATTGATGATTGAAAGGAGACTGGGGCAGTAATTAGCTCATTTGGATTTGTCATGCTTGTGTACAGGGCATAGTCTGGGCAATCTTCCACATTGTCAGATAGATGCCAACATTGTAACTGTACTGGAAGAGCTTGACTAGGAGAGTGGTAAGTTCTGGATCATTACTTTCTGGCAATATTGAAAACGCATCAGGGGCCATAGCCTTTGCAATATTCACTGCCACCAACTGTTTTTTTAATATCATGTGGAGTGAATTAAATTGACTGAAGACTGCTATCTGTGACGCTGGGGACCACTGGAGGAAGCTGAAATGGATTATCCACTCAGCACTTCTGGCTGAAGATTGTTGTAGATGTTTCAACCTTATCTTTTGCACCGATTTGTTGGGCTCTTCCATCATTGAAATTGGGGTTATTTGGGGAGCTCTCTCCTCCAGTGAATTATTTGATTGTCCACCACTATTCATGACTGGATGTGGCAGAAGTGCAGAGCTTAGATCTGATCGGTTGGATGTGGAATCTCTTAAGTGACAGAGAGAGTTATGTGTGCTGTTTGGCACACAAGTAGTCCTGTTTGGTAGCTTCATCAGGTTGACACCTCATTTTCAGGTATGCTTGGTGCTGCTCCTGGCATGCACTCCTATACTCTCCATTGAGTGGGAGTTGATCCCCTAGCTTGATGGAAATGGTTGAGTGAGGGATGTGCTAGGCACTAGGTTAACGACTGTGTTAGAGTACAATTCTGCTGTTGATGACCCACAGTGCCTTGTGGATGCCCAGTCTTAACTGGAGCGGCAAGGTGGCTCAGTGGTTAGCACTGCTGCCTCACAGCACCAGGGTCCCAGGTTCGATTCCAGCCTCAGGTGACTGCCTGTGTGGAGTTTGCAAATTCTCCCTGTGTCTGTGTGGGTTTCCTCCGGGTGCTCCGGTTTCCTCCCACAGTCCAAAGATGTGCAGGTCAGGTGAATTGGCCATGCTAAATTGCCCATAGTGCTAGGTGCATTAGTCAGAGAGAAATGGGTCTTGATGAGTTACTCTTTGGAGGGTCGGTGTGGACTTGTTGGGCCGAAGGACCTGTTTCCACGCTGTAGGGAATCTAATCTAATCATCTGTTTGAAATCTGTCCCTTTTCATGATGAGTATTTTCAGTGTGAGGGCAGGACTTCATCTCAATAAAAGTTGCACAATGTAGTCTCAAATTAGTGTCAATTTGGCAATTAGACAACCAAATTTGTAGATATCTACTTTGCATTTTTGAACACATGCTTTAATGTACTTGTCTTATTTGAGTGTTATTTCATACTGTGGAGACCACACTACGTACCTGTAATCACTCCGGACATCTCTCTCAGCTTTCATCACCATCTTGGGACATGAACATACCGTTTTGCCAGTCAGGCTTGTTTGCCTTTCAGTGAAATGACTTGCAAAACAGCCAAATATCATTAAAGTGAATTATGTCCATATACCCAGCGCTAACAAGAATCTGTCAAACTGATCTAAAATTAAAAATTGAAATACCTTGAATTGTCATTTTCTGAAGTTCCAAACTTTTCTTCCCTTTGTCTGCAGAAATAGTTCCTAATTTCACTTTTGAGGGGTCTGATGCAAATTTTTTGGGAATATCCGTTATCATAGATTCTTCAAATTATATTGATTTTTGTCTCGTGTCTGCTTATATTAATGTTGGTCAAAGTCAAATCTTAATAGACTTAATTCCAAGACTTAATTTAATCCTTAGTATCCAGGTATCATTCTCATAAGCCTCCACTCTTAATTCCTCTAAGGGTGGTATATCCTTCCTAAAGGTATAGTGTCCAAAACTAAATACTTTAGTTGTAGAGATGTACAGCACAGAAACAGGCTGTTTGGTCCAACTTGTCCATACCAACCAGATATTCTAACCTAATCTAGTCCCATTTGCCAGCATTTGGCCCATATCCCTCTAAACCCTTCCTTTTCATAAACCCATTCAGATGCCTTTTAAATGCTGCAATTGTACCATCCTTCACTACTTCCTCTGGCAGCTCATTCTATACTAGCTCACCTCTCTGCATGAAAATGTTGCCCCTTGGGTCCCTTTCATATCTTTCCCCTCTTTACCCTAAACCTATGCCCACCCCAGGGAAAAGACCTTGTCTATTTATCGTATCCATGTCCCTCGCAATTTTATAAACCTCTAAAAGGTCACCCCTCAGCCTCCCAGGGAAAAAGCGCCAACCTATTCAGCCTCTCCCTATAGCTCAAACCCTCCAACCCTGGCAACATTCTTGTAAATCTTTTCTGAACCCTTTCAAGTTTCACAACATCCTTCCAATAGGAAGGAAACCTGAATTGCACGCAATGTTCCAAAAGTGGCCTACAATTGCAACACAACCTCCCAACTCAATGCTCTGACCAATAAAGGAAAGCATGCCAAATGCAGCCTTCACTATCTTATCTACCTGTGACTCTACTTTCAAGGAAACCTGAACCTGTACGCCAAGGTTTCTTTGTTGAGCGACACTCCCTAGGACCTGACCATTAAGTGTGTAAGTCATGTTAAAATTTGCTTTTCCAGAATGTAGCACCTCACATTTATCTAAATTAAACTCCATCTGCCACTCTTCAGCCCATAGGCCCATATCATCAAAATCCCATAGTACTGTCAGGTAACCTTCTTCGCTGTCCACTATACCTCCAATTTTGGTGTCATCTGCAAACTTACTAATTCTACTTCGTGTGTTCACATCCAAATCATTTATATAAATGACAAAAAGTAGTGGACCCAGCACCGATCATTGTGGTACTCCGCTTCTCCAGATCCGATTCTGTTGCAACTTTGTATAGCCATAGTCTAACATTTAATCCTCTATTCTATTTGATATAAAAGCCAGCAGTGGAACAGCCTTTCTGATTATTTTCTGTTTCATTTCATAACATTTAATCTTATCTACCTAAACACTCCAATGTCTGTGGACATGCACTGTTTCTAGCTTCTCACCAATTAGAAAGTAGTCTCTTTCCTTTTGTTTTTGATGTTCTCTGACACTCAACCCTACTTCATGGCTACTTCTCTCAAGTTCTCCAGTAGCCTTAAATAGTCAGAATTCTTGTCCGGCTTTAATATTGATGTGCAGAAATTTCTCTCACTTAATATTGGGAAGACTAAAGCAATTCTTTTTGCTCTGAGCCACTGACTTCATCCCTTCTTTTTCAGTTGCTTGTTTGCAACCTTGGTGATGTATTTATTACAAACCTGACTCTTGAACTTGTTCAAACAAAACTCTGCTGTCCATGTCCTAAAAGTTCCATTCCTTCAGCTTCTGTGTTTGCTTAATCCAAACCTATATGTAAACAATGTCTTACTCCTCCCTCTTATCTCCTATAGCCCCATAACTGTCAGATATCTGTACTCTTAATTCTGGATCCTTCTTCCTGGATTTTAATTAGTGCACTGTTGGCAACTGTGTCTTTAGCTGTTTAGACAGCTTTCTGAAGTCATTTTCCTTTTTAAGGTGCCTCTTAAAACCCGCTTTGACCAAGCTTTTGGCCACCTGCCCAAATATCTGCCCTTGTAATAACTTATCACAGGATGATTTGTATTCCTGTTGGAAGTGCCTCGAGTGCTTTAGGGCATTAAAAGTGCTTTTAAACATGTTTGTTTTTCTCGATCCAAAGTGGATTATTTCTTTTATTTCCCTTGAAATGTGTTTTCTATAATTTTATTAATTTAATTTATTAGTATCTTTAATTTTACATTAGTATATACAGAAACAGTGCATGTCCACAGACATTTGAGTGTCTAGATAGATACGATTTAATGTTATGTAAGCAAACTTAGGTATGTGGCCTTCGGTCCTGTCAATTAAGTCATTTATAAAAAATTGTTGAGGTACCATGAGTCAGTCCAGTCTTGACCAAGTACTACCCATTATTTCTTATTTTGTTGCCTGCTGCTCAACCAATCTCCTAACCAAATTAATCATTTGCTTCAATTTTACAATTTCAGCTTTAGCTAACAGTCTCTTCTATCAAATTCCATCTGCAAGTACATATAAATAACATCCATAGTGATTTCCCTGACTCTGGCTTCAGCATTTTTGCAAAAAAGTTTGAAGGTTTTTCAGACATAAACTCAAATAATACATTTTAAGGTCAAGTGCATGCATGTGAAGGGGTCTTGTGGCATGGTGGTATTGGTTCTACTTCTGGGACAGAAGGTTTAGGTTCAAATTCCATCTCTGGATGTGATGGCTATGAAGATAACATAACATGTCTAAACAGGTTGATGAAAATCAGAGAACCTTGCTGGCACAAGCTGAGTGGAATCGGAAGATAAATCTGTAATGTTTCATTCTGTGAATAAGTGTATACCGAGTAAAGACTGGCTATCAAAAATATACATGACTCATGACTTAAGAGTCCATGTTCATTCTCAGCTGAACATTTTCAAGGTGTTCGTTGACCTTAGGTTCCAATGCTTTCTCAACAAATGCTCGGTTAACCTTGTCTGTTTTTTTCTTCTCATCTTTCGTAATAGCTGAATGATAGGCACAATTTTCCAGTCTAAAGGAATGACTCTGAATATTGGAATTTTGGTAGAATATAGTTGGAATATCTGCAATGTTTTCCAACTCATTTTTTTTGAATCCTAGAATGGAAGATATCTGGCCTGGAGATTTGTTATTTATTAGTGCTGTTATTACTGCTGTTTTGTTTAACTTTGGTGTGTCTCTAATCCTACTTCAACATTAGTTACCCCAGGATATTTTTAGGTTCTATGTTCTGTCTTACCTCTTTATTTGCCATTGTTTTTAATGCTCCTTGAGCACTGATCTTTCCTTGTCTTTAACAGATTCACTTAGCTGTTTTGCAGTACTATTTTTCAAGCAATTGGTTGAACACACATAGTATGACTTTGTTGAAATGGTTTGCTTCCACCTGCTGGATTGTTACTAAGTGAAGATTGATGAGTCCACTGTTTGAATTTCTTCAGCCTATCTATTTACAATTTCAGGAATTCATTATAACCTGTTATTTTTCAGCAAGTTCAATGGAAGGGAACAATATGAAATGGAAGCTAATACTCTGGATTTAGGAAAGGCTGACATCAGTGGACTGAGACAGATTCCTGTAGTATCCTGAGCAAACCTGGTAAAAGCTAAAACAGCAGAATAATAGTTGGGTGGTGCATTTTGTGATTAACCAGTTTATACCTCCAGGCACAAGAGGTTTGCATGGCAAAGACATTGGCAAACAATAAAGGGAAGATAATTTTAAAAAGAAACTGGGTGAAAAAGCATGCATAAATAAAAAGGAAAAAAAAATAAATCCATCTTACAATTTTTTTTCTGACCAAAATCAATTTTGTGGCATTCTTTTTGAGTCGAGAGTGTGCTGCTGGAAAAGCATGGCAGGAATTCCTGATGAAGGGCTTATGCCCAAAACTTTGATTCTCCTGCTCCTCGGATGCTGCCTGACCTGCTGTGCATTTCTAGCACCACACTCTCGACTCTGATCTCCAGCATCTGTAGTCCTCACTTTCTCCTCGCGTTCTTTTTGAGTTCGGTATCTTATCAATGATTGATGTGGAGGTGCTGGTGTTGAACTGGAGTGGACAAAGTTAAAAAATCTCACAACAATGAGTTATAGTCCAACAGGTTTATTTGGAAGTACAAGCTTTCAGAGTATTGCTGCTTTGTCAGGTAGCTAGTGGGACAGGATCTTGGGACGCAAAGTTTATAGTAAAGGATCAAAGTTCTAGGATTTGCATATTAATGAATCGAAACCTGCAACCCCATTCTAAGGGATTAAAGACTTAACAGCAATCTAGTTTTGTTCAATACATTGCATCAGTTGTATGACACTTGGATCTTTTGCTATAAATTCTGTGTCTTATGATCCTGCTCCCACTAGCTACCTGATGTCGGAGCAGTGCTCCAAAAGCTAATACTTCCAAATAAACCTGTTGGACTATAACCTGATGTTGTGATTTTTTAACTTTGTACCAAGGATTGTCATTGGTCACTTTTTAATGCAAATGATTTTTAATGTGCCTTTCTTGAAAGCTAATTTTAAAGTGCAATGCTATTCTATTTTGTTAAGGACCTAACTTTTTTATTTTCAATGGTGACTTCTGTCAATAGGTCACTAGAGTTTTGAAGAATTCTGTGGCTTCTTTGTCTTCTAGCCAAGTCAGTTAAATACTAGCACAACAGATGTGAGCTCAATCAAATTTTATTTTACAAGTATCACCAAGCTTCTACTCCATCTTTATATGGGTTTAATGGGGGTGTTTCACAAAATGCCAGTTAATAATTGGGCTTCAGGTATAGGAGGGCCATTTGTCAACTTGGGTTTTAAAAAAAGTTGGCGGAAGGACCAAAATCAGTTGTGGTAAATGGTTACTTTTCAGACTGGAGACTAGTAGGCAGTGGTATTCCTGAAGTGTTACATCAGATCATTTTTTTCTGACAAATATAGGTAAGTGACTTAGATATTGGAATGTAGCATAAAATTGCAAAACTTACTGATATCAAAGTTCGAGGAGTGGCAAACAATAAAGGTATCATTTTAATGCAACATTGGTTGGCCTGCAGAATGTGTTTTTAGAATTTAATGAAAGGAAGTGAGAGGGAGTTTGGCACATGACACTAATATAGACTTAGTGGCACAGATCTGAAGAGTATGCAGGGTTTAAAAAAGACCCAAGTGTGCATGTACATAAATCTTTGAATGTGTGATTCCAGGCTTTGATATTAGAAGCATTGAGTGCAATAGCAGAGAAGTTATGTTAAATCCTTAAAGCTCTAGTCAGGCCATGGCTGGAGAATTATTTCCAATTCTGGTCACTGTACTCTATCAAAGATGTTGAATCCTTATTGTGTGGAGAAGATTTTCACTCCTTGCTTATCAAGTATCCATTTGTCTGTGCCTGAGACAAATTTAGAGACTTTGCTTTCACTGTCTTTTGAGGAACAACATTTAAAAGGTTCAAATCCTCAAATATTTCTCAGCTGTCATAAATGGGTGACTCCACACTTTTAAATTATGACCTGTAGTTCTGTGCCATTAATGACTCAATATGGAACATTGTATGTAGGATATGATATTCTGGATTGTTTTTTGCCCTTTCTAAGGACTAATCAAATGTGAAAGTAGTCATTGCTAGGAGTTAAGTTGAAGGGATCTGGTCCAGGTGGATTGGAATCGGTTAAAGCAGTAAATGAATAATGGAAGGCTTTCAAAGACAGAATGTTTGGGTACAGACTGGTTATATTCTTGACTTGGTTCTCTGTCTCCCTTTTTAAAAAAAACCAAAGGATGTGTGTTTTTTTTTTCTTAACTGCTTTCTCAACTTGTCTTGTCATATTCAAAGGTTTGTATGCAAGCATTTCTTACCCCTTAAGATCTGACTATTTTGGCTGATATCGTCTCCCTTGATTTTCCTGTCAGATGGAGTGGTTTTAAGCTTGGAGAATGAGCAATATAGCATTTGTGATTCAGCTAGACCTTGCAATCAATAGGTTGGCTAGTAACTCCCATATACTTTTGAGTTTGAGCCCATGTAACTAATTCGTATCCTACGTGAAGAATGCATGGAAAAAGAGGGTATAAAACATGGTGTGCAGTTGAAGCTTTACTGGTATCCATGTGATCCAGGATAGGAAATCATTGTGAGCCTAATTCCATGTGGAATTGTATGGAAAATTACAAAAGACAATGAGACGATGTTGGAGAGTGGAGATGAGAAAGTGGTCAGAAAGAGTTGGTCATTGTTCTGTCTCAGACCATGATGCAGGTTTTACTAGATTATGGGTAATTATACATTCTTATGGAAGCTGTAAACTCCAGTTCTTCAATTTTGTATTGGTTGATTTCAGTACCAATGCATTCAGTACCAATACCAATTTTCACCTACAGGGAGGAACTAGATTTAGGAAAGGTTACTAATTGTCTATATTCATAACCATATAAAATATTTATAATTTAGAATTCAGTGATATTATTAGTAAATGATTTGTGCTGTATTGACCTGCTGAGTTTCTCCAGTGCTTTGTTTATTTCCAGCATCTGCAGTATTTTATTTTTATTTTCATTTTTTCCTGTGAAAGAGATTCCTCATGGTATACGGTTTTCCCACTTTAAACATTTGAGCAGGGTAAGAGTATGGCAAGCACTATGTCAGAAGGTGTAGTGACATTTGACCATTGAATTCAATAACACAAAATCTCATTTCAACTATGTGACTTTTTTTTTGCCAAGAACTCTTATGTCAATTATGGTCAAAGCTTAATTTTAGAACTTTTACAACGTTCCAAAAATATGCTATATTCTAATAATATACTGATTCATGTCATGATTAATTGCAATTAAGCTCTATCAGCTAGAAATGCTCTGTTCTGTGACTTGTCCATATTAATATTTCATAATTTAGTGAATTGACTCTTGAAGCAATGTGCTTAATGTTGACTGTTGCTGTGGGGTTCTGTTTCAGAAGAGTGCAGAATTTAGAAGTGAAGAGATGGGACTTATACAGTCTACATTTGAGGTGTCAGATGGGCATGCATTTTTGAAGCTGAGAAATTGACAGTTTAACAGATAAATCAATAGATGGATAAAGGAGGGGAAACTAATGCTGTTGTAGTAGAGTAGGCACGTGAAAGCAGAAATTCTGTTTGAATACAAGATAAACATCTGGTAGCGTTGAATCATGCTTCCATGTTGCACTTGCTATTTAATTGTGTAATCTGCATCTCCTCTTTTCATCTTGTTAACATACGCATGCATACTATTTGACTGATTCTTCTGAATTAAATTGATTCCATGTGTTATTGTTGGGTTCTTTTCATGCTGACTTTCGTTTTACCTCTAAACAAATCATTAGTCCTAGTTTTCTTTGAAAATTATTTGAGTGGAAATTATTCCTTTAAATTCATGATGGCACAAACTAAATTGTCAGTTGGTTTATTTTAAAGCTTTTGTCTTCAAGCTTGAAAATTAAACCTTGTAAACTAACCAGGATTAATATTATAATTTAGTTTTGTAAGCTTTCCCTTGCTTTCAAAGTCTTTGAGGCAAAAATGCCACAATGAATTTAAGTGAATGCCATAAATCTGAAGAAGAAACGTCCCAATGTGGGACAATGTACAACAAATCACTGTCCTTGAGCTCAATAAATAACTAGGCCTTTGTGAAATGAGGTTTTGTTCTTAATGTGTTCTTTTCATCCCTGGTGTGAGAAGGGCTAACTGCTGGATCATCGTTCAGTCTAAATATTACAGTTTCAGTCTAAGACGTTCTGCTTTGATACTTTTAAAAATAGAAATTTGAAAATTGTGTTGGTTCTTTGTGTTTTAAAGAGTTTGATTTATAGTATTTTTTTTAAAGAAGAAAAAGTCGGCACTATTTGAAGTGGCTGAAGTGGTACCAGTTATGACCAATAACTATGAAGAAAATATCCTCAAAGGCGTACGGGAGTCCAGCTACTCCCTGGACAGTTCCATAGAGCTGTTGCAGAAGGATGTAGTGCAGCTTCACGCACCTCGCTACCAGTCCATGCGCAGAGTGAGTAAATGATGCTTTTTATTTAACTAGAATATTTTTAAGAGTTCTGACTTGTTTTAGACCAGAACATAGTCTCACATCTGGTAATGCAAAAAAAAACTTGAAATCAAAAATTGAAATGAAAAATACTAGAATGACATAGTAGCTCTTTACTTTGAGGCTCATGCTTTATTAAACCATCTTTTGTCAACAGAAGACAAACTATTAATGTTCTTGCACATGTATGACCACTGGTTCTAATGCAGACTTTATCCTTATTCTGTTGTTTCTGTATTGCATCAAAGCAGTATCTAGTATCCAGCTTGATGTTGACCTGAAATTTGGAGATGGAATTTGTCTGTCAAAGTGGGGTTTGGCCACTGCAAACTCTGACCCAGAGTGGGGAATGCTACCATTTAAGGCAAATATTTTGCTGTTGTTCAATATTCTTGTACAACTGTGGTTGCTGAAATTGATATTCAATTGTGTTGGGTAAAGCCAAGTACTTTTATTCTGTAGCAGGATTGACTTATTTATACATTTGCGTCCTTCTGTTACCAATTTATCAAACACATAGGTGATGCCAGTAAAACAAAACTAAGAAAATTAGTAGTTCTTTATTAATTCAAAATTAAATTAGTAGTTCAGGAAATCTGAAAAGATTAGGACTAAAAGTTTCAATATTTGATGCTGCTGATCTTGCAATCTAATTAATCAAATGTGTAAAAACATCTACCTTAAATGAGTCTTGTAGATTTTTGTATTGATGCGATGCAGTAATCACAACTTCTAGTAAATCGTTTCATGTTTAAGTTGGTTGATAATTATAGTCGATTATCTTTGTGAATTGTTCAAGTCACTTCACATAGATGCAATCTCAGCATTATAAATTGGCTTTTTAAACCATTCAACAGCCTTATTTCATTTGGAGAGACAGGAATCCCTGAAACTTTTATTCCTAGTGACAAAGATATTGACTAACCATAAAATGTAATCTGGAGAATAATTGAGAACATGTTCATCTGTGGGGAGCAATTTAATTTGGGGAATAACTTTGATACTCATGTTAAATTTTTAACTCACAAAAGAACATTTGGATTGTTGTTATACGTGTAGGCTGTCACTGAAAATAAAAGATGCTTCCAACCTTTTGGATTATAAAGAGTACTGTGATAGGCACTTGAAACTTGTGTTGGAATACATAATGCCTTTGACCTTTAGATTATATTGTAGTTTTGAGCTACACCCAAATTATTGAACGTGATCAGGAAATATGGCTCAGATTGGGGTTACTGAAATTGTAGTGATTGTTTCTGTTAAAAACATTATTTAATGCTTATGTGGGAATTTCCCTCCTCTGTTAGGATGTAATTGGCTGTACACAGGAGATGGACTTTATCCTTTGGCCACGGAATGATATAGAAAAGATGGTCTGTCTCCTGTTCTCCAAGTGGAAAGGTACAGATGGTGAGCCTTTCAGGCCTGTTCAGGTACTAGTTCACTGCACATTGTTACAGTTATGTAGAACTCATTTTGTCTTATGTCGTTTTCCCTCTGGGAAAAATTGATCTTGTCTGTAAATTTCCTGAGCATATTGGCAATTGCTAGCTTTTTTTCAGTTGGTTCAATGATTTTTGTACAGATGTTGTAAATTATTTACTTGTGTCTGACTACATGGGATTTATTTCAAACATCACTCATGTCACTTGCATTTTGATGAAATGGATGTCTGTTGTACCTGCAATGTTATTTTGACTGGTACTGTTGCTTTTTTTCCCTCACTTTTCATATTGTCTCTTCTGACAGCATCAACATTTTTCTGGATACAATTTTATAGATGCTAAGTACCACAATCCCTTATTGGATACTTTTTGAATCACACATTTTATCTTTCAGTGCCATTTATTGTAAAATATTTGCTGTTCATGCAGGCCAAGTTTGAGTTTCATCATGGCGATTATGAGAAACAGTTTCTGCACTTACTTAGCCGGAAGGATAAGGCAGGACTCATCATAAACAACCCATGCCAGTCCATCTTTCTGTTCATTGATCGGCAGCACTTGCAGGTGATTATAACGTTGATTTCTTGGTGCTTTTTTTTTCGAAAGTTTTTCAACTTAAACTATTGCTTAACTAAGGGCATGTGAAAATAGTGATATATGGTTCATTTTTAATTAAGTAGTCTCATGGTTGGGTTGTTTTGATTATTATTGTAAATTATGTTTTGTGAATTAAAGTCACTTCAAACAGGTACAAGGTTTGCATTATAAATTGGCCTTTAAACCATCCATCAAATTTTATTTGATTTGGAGAGTCAGGATTACCTAGACACCACAAGGAATTCCTGAAACTTTGAACTTGCTTCGTAGCAGCATTTTGGTGGAATTGTCCAAATCCTAGCAACCGTTCTGTGTAACAGGTCCTCTCTTACCAGCCCATTTAGTTACTCATAGATTTTCTTAGTAGAATTTCTGAGGCAGTTCAGATTTGTGTGAAATTGTTGACTTGTTTTATGAGATTGTTTCTTTTGCAGATTTGTTTGCTGTAAAAAAGCCGTTTGTCTAATTTGACTTAGCAAAATGCCTTTTTTTAAAATACATTCAGATTGGATAATTTCAGTATTTTTAAAAGTTAACTTGGAGATTACCTACTAATTTTGGTTAAAGTTCCACCTAATAACAGACCTTCAGAATTGAAATGCTGCATTTGACTCTGGATGGTGAGGGGTATGAAGAGAATGAGAGAGAGAGAGAGAGATTAGGTGAGATGAGATTAGGTATAGTGTACTTTGTATGTTCACCATCTCTTGGGGCATACTGACTGACTATAAGATTTTAAGTGTGAATGGAAACTTGGATGAGCTATCGAAGATTGAATTCAGTCTCTTTAACACAAGCAGTATGGTCTCAGAAGGGACAGAGAAATCTTGCAGAGATGGGGGAGTGAAAGAGAAAGAGACAACTTGGAAGGAATTTTGTAACTATAATAAATGACTCGGGAATTCAATGGACTGGATGGAATTCATTTTTATCGTTTCTCACTATTCAAGCAAATGCTGTCATAAACGTGGTACTGTTGTATTAATTAAATAAGATGAAGCAATTTCTTTAATGAGAAGGAAGCATTCTAATTTGGATTTGTAGCCCATGTGCATTTTCTTCCTCCTGCAGGGAGACTTTGGACTTTGTGCCTTATACTATTTGCATATTGGTCTGAGCTAATCGAAATGGCGATTAGAAAGCTATCATCCTAGCTGTATGTAGAATCAAGAATTTATTTCTAAATGTTTTAAATGTAGGAATTTTTATCCATCCCTGCCAAAAATATTTTTTCCATCTCGAATTTAGTTTAATTTCTCTTCCCTGGTGTAGTAAAGCGCTGCATTATTGAATACTATATGGATGTAATAATGCATTCTTCATGTTCTGAAATCCTGTTGGTACTACCCCAAGACAGTAAATCAAGCTATTTTCCACATCAATGTGCAGTCTTCTGGTTGGTCCCAAAGCTGATAAATACAAAAATTCAATAAAATAAAGAACTGATGCTAAAGATCTTAAACGAAAACAAACATTGCTGGTAAAACTCAACAGGTCTGACAGCATCTGTAAAGAGCAAGCAGAAATAAAATTGAGTTCAGTGACCCTTCAAAGGTAATGGCTAGGAAAAGGTGACATTTATGCAGATGACCAGGAGGGGTGAGGGGAATGAGTGGACAAGTCAAGGTAGAGTCTGGAAAGAGAAAGTTGGGCAGACGAAAGGATGGTTGATAGTAAGCAGGGAAAGGAGAAAAGCTGATTCTGGGGACCATGAGTAGGTGAAAATGAGTTTGCTCTGCTGACAGCAGCCCACATGACACAGCTTGGGGTGAGTGGATAGAGGACACAGAAGGAGATGTTCAAGCTTTAAAATTATTGAACTCCATATTGGGTTCTGAAGCCTGCAAGACCCTCAAGTGGAAAGTTAGATGCTGTTGTTTCAGCTTGTGCTGAGCCTTGCTGGTGCACTGCAGCAGGCCTGAGAGACACAAGTTGGCCAGGAAAAATGGCAATGTGTTGAAGTGGTGGACAGAATTTTTACAGACAGAATGTCAGTGTTCTGCAAAGTCTGAATTTCATCTCCCCGATGTAGGGGAGACCACATTATGAGTAGTGAATCTAGTAGATTAGATTTGAGTAAAGGCCAAGTACATTGCTGTGTCACATGGAAGGTGAATCTGGAGTCTTGGATAGTGAGGAGGGAGGAAGTAAATGGGCAAGAGTTGCACCTATTGTGATTGCATGGGAAGGTATTATTGGGGGGAGGGGTTGGCAGTGAAAGAGGAGTAGACCAGAGGATACTGTCCCTTTTTAAAAAAAAAGCTGATGGGGAGGGGAATGTGTCTGGTGATGGTGTCCTGCAGGAGATGAAAGAAATGGCAGCTTCTGATCCTTTGGATGTGGATCTGATGGGGTGGAAAGTGAGGATCAGAGGATCCTTTTGGTATTGTGGAAAGGAAGAGAAGGCCTGAGGGCAGAAGCCAGACACCATGAAGGACCCTGTCAACTACGAAATAGGGAAACCCTTGATTTAGAAAAAAAATGAACATTTAAGTCCCCTGAGTAGAGGGTACATCTTCTTAACAGATGTGGCAGAGAAACTGGGAAAATGGGATGGAGTTCTTTTAGGAAACAGGGTGTGAAGATGTATAGTCCAGGTAAGTACAAAAGTCCGTCGTGTTTGAAGTGGCAAGCCTACTCACTGAAATAGAGATGTCAAGGAAGGGAGAAGTCATAAATGGATCAGGTGAAGATGAGAGGGTGGAAGTTGAAAGCGAAATAGATCAATGTTTCCAATTCTGAATTAAAGGGATGCAGAACCGACTATGTCATTGATGTACTGGAGAAGCGTGTGGGGAGGACTCTGAGTAGGCTTGGAACAAGGTATATTCCATGTATCTCACAAAGAAACAAACCTAACTGAAGTCCATATGTGTACCCAAGCCACACTTTTGATCTGAAGAAAGTGAGTGAATTATATGAGAAGTTGCTCAAAAAGTGAATGAGGCAATTTAAATCTGTGGTTGGTCTCTAAGTTCAAAGTAACTTGAACTTACCAAATTCGGCTTTAAAGAATAAAAATACTCATCGCAATATGTTGAAGGTGCCTGGAACACATTTAGATAGATCTAGTGACCCTTGAACTTTGAGTACTTACAGACAATGTGGGCATTCAAAGAAAATCAGTGCAGTTCTTCCAAACTCTGCACACTGACTTTTGAAATAGGTGTGTGTCAGTGATCTAGCTTTGATTTACACTTAAGGCAGCTGTATATTAAATTTGAAGTCACTTATTTTGTAACTGAACAGTCATGGTTTTTTTTTGTTTTTGTTTCTCAGACTCCAAAAACTAAGGCCATAATTTTCAAGTTGTGCAGTGTCTGTCTTTACCTGCCACAGGATCAGCTTACTCGTTGGGGAGTTGGAACCATTGAGGACCACCTCCGTCCCTACATGCCAGATTAGGGGCAGGAGCCAGCAAAATAGGGAAGATCATAAGAGCCAACAACAGTGAACTCACATTTCATCTTTGTTTCTGAGTTTAAAATGCTCCACTCATGAAAAGAACAGTCTGTTACAAAGCATACTCATCTTGAAATTTTTTTTTCCATTATATGTATCTCAGAACTTTATTTCTTTAATGTATTGCCTGCACATTCACTGTAATAGGCTGCTTTGCAGTTAATCTGCATTGTCAACTCCACGTGGAAAACAAAAAGGTGAAATTTGAAGAGTGTAATACATTGATGCATACATACCAGGAATGTACATATTAGTCTTCTCGCTTGTGCTGGTTATGTACCCTGACAATTACTTTGGATATTAAGACGTAATGTTGGGGTGGGAAGTGCATTTGACAAGGATTTCAGCAATTAAAAGATACAACTTGTATGTTGTAAAGATGAAGGGCGTTAAAGCTGAATAGCACTATCTTTATGGTCCTGATAGATACATTTATATTGGGCATATACTGATCATAATTTAATGACAAGCAACTGAAGGGGTTGGGGGGGAAGGAAATCTTAAAATACTCTTAAAAAATTCTTGTGTAATGTATGCCCCTGTACTTTGTGTGGGCTACATTTGCTGATGTGTTCTTTTTGGATCTCTTTCCCTGAGTTGCTATATAAACGTACAAAGGAGTTTTCCTTCTATTCTTTGGAGATTTTAGCAGGTTAACAATGGCCAAACTGCAGATAACAGAACTGGAGTCTCAAGTAGCAAAACAGCTACAAAATCGTCACTAAAGTTCATTGTTACTGGATTTTTTTTAAAAAAGAGCCTTCCTGTGGCTGAGCAGCTTATTTATCTAAAAAGCAAGTTTGGAACTATTATGAAGGTAGAATGATGGTGCAAATATGCTGGTTGCTGATAACGCAACTGTGTAAAAATTAGAATAACTAATGGAGAAATTACCAGTACTTGCATTCAAGAAAATGCAACTAAAATTGCTTCTTTTAAAAAAAATCTTCTGCAGTCTTTCAATTTGGTTAAGGGGATTGTTTATAAGACTTGATTTTGAGCTTGTGCAATTAACATGAAGCAGGCTGCCGAGATGAATTGATGAGGAAATAGCTTTTCTGTGGAGCTGTGAGAAGTCTGAGCTTTCTGGGGTTATTTATGCATGCCTGCCACTTCAGATAAGAACAGCGCTAACCAGTAGCAAATTTGTACTCACCTGTTGAATTGGAAAAATGAAAATAAATCTTTAATCCTTATTCAGAATTGTCTGATGTGTATCTTGAAAGTTGGTTTGACTAGCCTTTGAAATACTATAACTGTTTGGAGATTTACACCATTTTACTGTTTTACAGTTTCTGGTTGGTTCAAAGGATATTATTTTCGTATTGTACTAACACCAAGAAGTTGTTAGCAATAAACATCCATTCAAGAAAATGTAGTTTAAATATTAAGTCAGAGGCAGCAATTGGAAGTCTTTGTTATTATCAGGGTCATCTACAGTTTCCCTGTTTGCCTTTAACAATAATATGAATAAAATTCATGAGGTGGTTCTTAATTTTGACAGTTGCAAGTCTCGTGGAGAACTATCTATCAATATACACAAGTACAAAAGCAAAATACTGTGGATGCTGGAAATAAAATTTAATTGCTGGAAAAACTGGTCAGGTGGCATCTGTTAAGAAAGAGTTAAAACATTTCAGGTTGATCACTTTTCATCAGAACAGATATGCAAGAGATAGTAAGCATGGGACAATGGACTGGAAGAAGAAAAGGAATCCAAGATTAACTACCAAAAGATATCATACCACAAAATAACGTGTTATGTGATGGTGAATTTAACGTAAGAAACAAGAACATGATGACGAGATATTTTGAAGATAATTCTGATTGGATAGAGTCAACATCAATTTATGAAAAGGAAATTGATAATACTGAGTTTTTGAGGATTTTACTAGCAGAGTCATTAGAGGGAACTAATGGATGTGGTATATCATAAGACTTTCTATCAAGGATAATAAATAAAATTACAGCACAGGGCATATATACTAGTATGGAATGATGACTGGTAAACTGGGCACAAGCAAAAACTAGGAATAAATAGGGGTGACCTATAGAGAAGCTTATAAAATCATGAGGGACTTATGGTGAGTAGCCAAGGTTTTTTAGCCCTGGGGTAGGGGAGTTCAAAACTAAAGGACATTGGTTTAGGGTGACAAGGGAAAGGTTTAAAAGGGACCTAAGGGGCAATATTTTCATGCAGAGGATGGTACCTGTATGGAATGAGCTGCTAGAGGAAGTGGTGGAGGCTGGGATAATACAACATTTAAAAACCATCTGAATGAGTATGTGAATAAGAGTGGGCCAAATGCTGGCAAATGGGACTAGATTTATTTAGATATATGGTCAGCATGGATGAGTTGGACCGAAGGATCTGTTCCATGCTGTGTATCTCTAACAGACAAGAAGGAAAGGTTTGGAATTGTACTGATGAAGGACAATATCAGTATGTTAGAGGGGGATGATCTCTTGGGAACAATGTGTGGAATTTGGGTGGAGCTAAGAATAGGCAAGGGATAGCAGATATTGATTGGAGATATTTATAGGCCATTAAATAGTAGTGGCTAATTGGTCATGATATTAAGGAGATATGCGTGTAGCATGGGCAACACTTATCCTGCTTACAGACTGAATAAACCAATTGACTGTGGAGTATAAGTTTATGGAGTGTGTTCGGGATGGTTTTTCTAGAGCAGTATGTTGAGTCAACTGGAGGATGTGCTATTTTAGATGTGTAATAGAAAAAAACTAATTGGCAATCTTGTGAAATAACCTTTTTTAGCATTATATCCATAATAATTAAATATTATGTTTTAAAGTGAAGTAGTTCATTTTGAAATAAGGGTGTTAGATTTGAATAAAGAGAATTATGAAGACAATGCATAAATTAGCTGAAGTAGATTCAGAAAATAGGCATGACTGTATTGAATTAGTGTTTTTTTTGTCATAAACATACGAATACAGTGAAATGTTTGTCACTACTTAAGGTGGCACCTTGGTATAAAGGTACTGAGGTACAAAACAGGAAAAATAACAAGAATAAAGTTTAAGAAGTTAAACATTAAAGTCCTTCTAACTAAACAGTGGAAAAACAAAGTAACAGTTCAAAGAAACAAAACACAATCAAGTTCAATACCACAGTCCATAAGTGTTTGCCCATGCTGGGCTCACATTCTTCACACTTGCCACTACCATGACCCTGGGCTGCCTGCTCCTGCTCTTGCTGCTGATTGCTGTAGGCTGCCTACACCTCTTGTCACCAGCTGCCTTGGCCTGCCTATCCCAATCTTGCCGCCAACTACCTGGGCTGCCTGCTCCCACGTTCCTGCTGGAGTCCCACTCGGCCTCCTCTGTGCTTCCAAGCTCTGGACTTTGAACAAGTTGCAATGTCATTGACCGCCAAGTGTTATGCTTGGGCACACCAGCCATTTTGTGCTCCTTCCAGAAAGTAAGTGGAGAAAAGGAAAGCTTTAAAAAAACTTGGAAAGAAAATAGCAAGGAAAGAAGAAATAAAAACTGTTAGAGTGGATGAACTCTGGTTCAGGAGCCTTCCTCTGCCGTCGTCTTAAAGTTTATATATTCTTTAATATATAGTCTTGAAAGAACTGTTGCTCTAAGACATGCAATTATGCATTCCTTCAAGGTGCAAAAACTCAAAAGGTCAGTCAACTGTGGCTAACAAAGGATGTTCAGGATTAGATAAAATTAAAACGAAAGGCTTACAACGTTGCTTGAAACAACTAACTGAGGATCGAGAGATTTATATAAAATACAAAGCAGGACTAGGAAAATAAAGGGAGAATAGAATATGAATGCAATCTGCAAATATTATATGAAAGTACTGTAAAAGCTTCATCGGTAGGTAAAGAAGAAATATTTGGCTAAAACCAAACTCTGCCAAGGACCTGCAAATCCTAGCCACCCGATGCCTAGAGGAAGAACACTTCATCTTAAGCCTTGCGTCCCTTCAAATCAACATCGACTTCACTAGTTTCCAAATCTCCCACCTCCCACCTGATCCCAGATCCAACCTTCAAACTCAGCTCCACTCTTGACCTGTCCTACCTATCCATCTTCCATCCCACCTATCTACTCCACCCTCCGCTCTAACCTATCATCTTCACCACAACCTTCATCTACTTATCGTCTTCCAACCTACCTTGACTCCCAGCCCCACCCCACTCCTATTTATCTCTCAGCCCACTTGATCCCCCCCCCTCCCCCAAACACACACACACATTCCTGATGAAGGGCCCAAAATGTCGATTCTCCTGCTCTTGGATGCTGCCTGATGTGGTGTGCTTTTCCAGCACCAAACTTTTGAGACTAAACAAATATGGGTCTATTAAAAGCACAGTCAGGAGAATTTATAAGGGGAAGAGAGAAATGACAAATTCAATGACTTCTTTGTCTGTTTTCACACAGGAAGAAATCTGATAAGACGTTTCCTCTTTGGGGAATCTGGGAATCCCCAGGTGGCACAGTTTAAAAATAAGTGATATTCCACATTGGTCGGAAATGTGAAATTATTCTACTTGGAGTGTTGTGAACCTTTGGAATTCTCCACCACAAAAAGGGCCGACAAGGCTCATTCTTTGAATATGTTTCAGGTAGAGATTGATATATTGAATCTGTGTTGCAGAAGGTTATGGGCATGGGGTGAGTTAAATAAATGGAAGTGTTTGATCAGCCATGATCATACTGAGTGGTGAGGCAGGCCCAACAGACTGAATGGTCTACTTCTGTTAGCACATTCCTCCCAACTTGGATCCAAAATTCATCAACAGGAAACTAAGTGTTGAACTGTTGTTTTTCAGATTGGAGGAACGTTTATAGTGGGGACGTTTATCTTGCAGCCAGTGCCTGGATAACTGATCTCCCTGATATATATGATCAGGACCTTGCTATATAGGGCACAATTTCAAAACCTGGTGGTAAAATACTTGAATGTATTGTGAGCTGTAAAGAGAATATTGAACTTCAAAGAACACAGACATGATGGTGGAATTGGTCGGCCAGTAACAGATGACATTTACTACAGTGAATTGTGAACTAATTTGTTTTGATTGGAAGAATGTTGACCATGTAAAATTTTTGAGACAATTCTAAATTTAGTGGAGGAGCAGAGAGAGCTAGTTGGAAAGGTGTACAAGTCCATTAAAGGTGACAAAACAGGTTGGTAAAGTGGTTAATAAAGTATAGGACATCCTCAGCTTTATGAAAAGTAGCACAGGGGACAAAACCAAGATTCTGCTAATCACGTGATAAAACACTGGTTCGGCCTCAACTGAAGTACTACGTTAAGTCCTGGGCACCAAACTTTAGAAAGTATGTCAAAGTATTAGACAGAGTGTACAAAACATTTACAGAAATGGTTCTGGGATGAAAAATTCGAGACGAAGGAGAGGAGATTTGCTGTCTGTATTCAAAATCATGATCACTGTAGATGAAATAGATCGAGATAAACTATTCCCACCAGTGGAAGGATCAAGTTTTAGATAGCCTAAATTTAAAGTAATTGGCAAAATATGTAAAAGCTACATGAGGAAAAACTTCCATGTGCCAAGTCATTATGATTCAGAATAGACTGGTTGAGTGTGGTAGAAGCAGGTCCAAATTATATTCGAGAGAATTGGATTATTACGTAAAAAGGAAAATTTATAAAGTTATGGTGAGAAGGCAGGTAAGTGGCATTTAGGTGTTACGTATCTAAGAGAGTGGTGCAGAAACAATCGGCCAAGTAGCTGCCTCCTACACTATAACATTTTAGATTTCACAAGGATCAGTGCTTGGATCCCAGCTGTTTACAGTCCATTTCAAATACTTAAAGCAGATATTTAAATGTAACATACCCAAGTTTACTTGTGATACAGTGTTATCTGTGGGTTTTTGTGCTGCAGTGGTACCGTCCCTAACTCTGAGTCAGAAGACTCAAAGTTCAAGTTCCACCCACTCCAGAGAAATGTAAAAACATTTTGAATAGAAAATATCTATAAAAGGTTAGCTGCAAAATTAGATTGAGGAGAATACAAAGACAGTTTAAATGAGTAGGCAGTTGAACACAGCAGATGGAGAATAATTGCAGAAAAATGTGAAGCTGTCTAGGAAAAATAGAAGAACAGTCTTTTAAATTGTAAGGAAATGAAAAGTAATATTCAGAGGGACCTGGGCATCTTTCAACATGTATAAAATGATATTACTGTGCAAATACAAAGCAATTAAGAGAGAAACAATATGTTGGTCTTTTATCACAAAGGGATTAGGATATGAAAAGAAAGAATTGGCAATTGTAAAGGGATGGTACAATGACATTTGGAGTACTGCAAATATATTTGGTTTCTTGACCCAGGAAAGAACATAATTGCCCCAAAGAAGGGCAACAAATGTTCACCAGAGCATCTCTGGGATGAGGTTTGTTCTCTTCATTCATTTATTTTGGATTTCCAAGAATGTGAAATGGCCTTATTGAAATAACAATCTTAAAGGATTTGATAGGATCATATAGGAAATATGTTTCCTCCTCTGGGAAATCTGGAACTAGGAAACAGTCTCAGAAAAGGGGGACAGCCATTTAGGACTGTGAGGAGCTGAATTTCGTCCACTCAAAAGTTTGAACTTTTGGAATTATTTATTTCAGAGAACTATGGATTATTGATCAAATATATTCAAATCAGATACTGACTGACAGATTTTTGGACACAAAGGGATAAAGGGCGAGTGAAGGAAAACGTAGCTGAGGTTAAAGGTAGATGATAATCCATGATCTTACTGAATACCACAGCATTATGTTTGTCTGTTTGGATAAACAATGTGCACTTAATTGTTAAATTCTCCTTTTCTGCTTTGCATTTTCAGTTATCCTTGCACACAATCTTCCAGTAGTATAGTGTGGCATACATAAGGAAAGAACCTGAACATGAAATCAGAGTGAATGAGAAATGACATACATGGAAGAATGAAAAGGAGAGACATAATTCAAGCGAAAAAACAGCAAAAATGATGCAGGAAGAGAGTTTTCTTTTTCAAGTTTTGCCTTGAATAATGCCAAAGATAAACTGTAGAAAAAAAGTGACGTAAATCCATAACTGTAAGTCTTAGACTTACTTGGAATTAAGCTTTTTACAATGAGGATTTCAGCACAGGCTTCCATTTTTACTTAGGAAGCATGAAGCATCCCATAAAGCTAGTTGACATATCATTGATATACTCAAACCGCTCTGAAGTACTCACATTGAAACGGTCATATCGGTAGAGTTGGCATTGTTCTAAACGACCATAGGCTGCTCTCATTAGAGGGAAACTGGTAGTGGTTTAGCCTGAGAATCATCAACCCTCAGTTGCGGGGACAGATTGAGAAGGTAAGTCCTTCATGGTAACTTCAGCCAGTGCAGAAGTTGAGCCTACTCTGTAGAGATTGCTCTGCATTGCAAACCAGCTGTTCTAGCCAACTGAGCTAATGTACCCCCTGTTGCATAGGTAATAATTCTGAAAGAGATAATGTTGAAGTTGCATTTGCTCCAACCAACCTGATGACATCACAGCCTTTAGTATTGCATGATATTCTGATGGAGACTTCAGGATACATGTATGTCACATATAGTTAATATAATGTATTGAAGGTGTACTGTGATATTAAGATGGAATGTTATCTGGTAGTTCCAAATTAAAAAGCATTTAGCTTTCAATACAACTTTTTGTTTTTTTTTTAATTTTCAGCAGTGAGACACAACATGGGCCAAATTGAAAGCAAAATCTACAAAATGTGAAATTTTTCATTTTTAAATTTTTAATTTCGATTACATTTTCTTCAACAGCATAACTCCATACAAATAAAAGAAACACATTTTCTGAAAATCAAAAAATTTGTTCAGCTCCCTAAATGCTTTGTGTGTCGTCCTTGGGCTAGGAGTTTTCCTGTCGCTTTGCTTGTCAAATCCACAGTTGTAAATGCAAGAGATTTACCTTCCTTTAGCACCTGAGCAGTTATGATAACATCCTCTCCCAATTTAGCTGCATTCATGTATCTAAAAAGAGTAATGACAAGTCACACAATAATACATTTCCAGCTATCAAGAAAACTAAAATAGTTATTGGATATTAATGTTAATTTTAAAAAAGTTAAAAATAAATCCTTTTGTACAATTTCGTCCAACATTAATCCCCATTCTTGCTCTTTTCTAGATGGTAAACCAGTGTAATCTTACTAGTAAATATCTGAAACAAGGCTGCATGTTTGTGTTTGCTTGTGATCATCATGAAAGTGGCAATACCACACACAATAGTAGGTGGATTAAAAGGGTTTCTTTTCAGACTGGAGGCCTGAGACCAGCAGTGGGCCACAAGGACTGGTACTGGCTCCACTGATTTTTGTCACTTATGTAAATCATTTTGTCTCGGTACAATAGGACCTTGATTAGATGGGCAAATAGGCTGAGGAGTGGCAGATGTTGTTTAAATTAGGTAATTATGAGGTGGTGCATTTGGGAAGGCAAATCAGGGCAGGATTTATACGTTAATCATAAGGTCCTGGAGAGTCTTGCTTAACAAGGAGACCTAGGTGGTACAGGTACATAGTTCTTTGAAAGTGAAGTCATACTTAGGGTAGTGAGGAAGGCGTTTGGTATGCTTGCCTTTATTGGTCAGTGCATTGAGTACAGGAGTGTTGTGGCTGTAAAAAACATTGGTTAGGCCACTATTGGAACACTACATGCAATGTTGGTCTCCCTGCTATAGCAAGGATGTTGTGAAAGTTGAAAGCGTTCAGAAAAGATTTACAAGGATGTTGCCAGGATAAGAGAGTTTGACCTATAGGGAGAGGCTGAATAGACTGGGGCTATTTTCCCTGGAGCGTAGGAGGTTGAGGGGTAACCATATGGAAGTTTATAATATCATGAAGGGCATGAATAGGGTGAATAGCCAAGGTCTTTTCCCCAGAGTGGGGGAGTCCAAAACTAGAGGGCATAGGTTTAAGGTGATAGGGGAAAGATTTAAAAGGGACCCAGGGCCAACGTTTTCAAGAGGGTGGTGCGTGTATGAAATGTGCTGCCAGAGGAGGTGGCAGAGACTGGTACAATTATAACATTTAGAACATAGAACATAGAACAATACAGCAAAGAACAGGCCCTTCGGCCCACGATGTTGTGCCGAACATTTGTCCTAGCTTAAGCACCCATCCATGTACCTATCCAATTGCCGCTTAAAGGTCACCAAAGATTCTGACTCTACCACTCCCACAGGCAGCGCATTCCATGCCCCCACCACTCTCAGGGTAAAGAAC
>NC_057738.1:14988195-14999448 GCF_004010195.1 Chiloscyllium plagiosum | reverse complement strand
CCTCCTTTTTTACCACCCTCCCGAATCCTACTGAAACATCTGTAACCAGGAACCTCCAACAACCATTCCTGTCCCTCTTCTATCCACGTTTCCGTGATGGCCACAACATCGTAGTCCCAGGTACCTATCCATGCCTTAAGTTCACCGACCTTATTTCTGATACTCCTGGAGTTGAAGTATACGCACTTGAACCCATCTCTGTGTCCGCAAGTATTCCCTGTCAGTGCTACCTTCTTCACAGCCTCCCCACACACAATCAGTTTAAACCCCCCCGAAGATAGCTAGCAAACCTACCCCCCAGGATATTGGTGCCCTTCTGGTTCAGGTGCAACTGGCATCTGGATGGGTACATGCATAGGAAGGGTTTAGAGGGATGTAAGTCAATTATTGGCAAATGGGGCTGGATTGATTTAGGATATCTGGTCAGCGTGGATAAGTTGGACTGAAGGGTCTGTTCCTATGCTGTGCATCTCCCTGACTCTAATTGGTTATACCCATGATTCTCACCCATTGTACATTTCACCTTAATCTTAAACCTTAAGGAGATGGGTTCAAGTCCTACTTCAAAGACTTCAGGACATTATTTAAGCTGACATGCTCAATACAAGACAAGGAATATTACCGTCAGTTTTTGAATGAAACATTCAACCAAAGCCCCATTTGCCCATTCAAATGTATATGATAGATCTCAGGGTGCTATAAGGCAGGCAAGTCATTGAAGAGTGTTTGGCCAGACAAATGCTATCACTCAATCAGCAATATATTTAACCATCTCATTGCTATTTGTGGAAAATTGTTGTGTGCAAATTGGCTGCTGGTTTTATTACATTAAATTAGTGTTGGGGTTAATTAGAGAGCTCTTCCAGGACCCCTGAAAAAAGTATCAATTGACTTTCTCTTCCTTCTGTGTAATGTGACCAACTGTCTTTTTAAAGGTTTAATCATTAGTAATGAATAAACATACATTTTGAAATATCCTTGCATCATTAATATATTTTACATTTGTTAAAAAATTCTGTAATTAAGATGGGGGTTAGTTAACTCCAGTGGTTAAAATGTGCAGAGTAATGCTCTTGGCATAGTAAGTGGTCATTAATCGAGATCTTGCCTGTTTTGCACCATGTGGAGTGGTATCCTTCAGGCAATATACTTAATTCTCCGTCTATTTCTAGCAGAGATTGATCCCTACAATCCCTCATGGACAATGCCTACCTCATGCCTATATAAATTATTGCCACAGAATTTACTTGCTGTGCAACAAGGCTTCAATACTGCTACTATATTATCAATACAGCTATATTACCAAGTTTTGAAAATTGCACTCACGTTATATTCATGTCTACACTAACTCCTGGTAGCGCTCGCTCTGTATTAAGTAAGGCTGTTGTTGATACCACATCTACAAGAGTTGCAGTTAGCCCTCCGTGCAGTGCGCCTGCTCGGTTCACATGTTCCTGTTCCACCTTCATTTCGCAGACTATTTTCCCAGGACAAGCTGAAACCACAGTCATCTAGAAAACACAATCGTAGTTTCATTAAAATTAGTTAATTTGTTAAACAAGAAGTATTATTCGTTAGGGATTTTGACCTTCTCAGATGGACACTAAAGATCCTTTAGCATTATTTGAACAATCTGAGAGACCTTGCTGTGCATAAATTGACTGTCTTGTGTCCTACAAGACAATAACTACACTTCAAAAGGTACTTCATTGGTTATAAGTTAATTGAAAGACAATATAGAAGTGTGTTTTTCTTTATCTCACTGAAAGACAGATATACAGTAAGCATGATACTTCAAGTCATGTTCTTTCTCTGGAAATGACCCAAGAATATAATGTCAATAACAATTTATGTTTATACAGTTCCTTTTAACATATTAAAATACCCAGGCATTTAATGGGAGAATTATAAAATTGAACCACAAAAGAGATGCAAGATTTTTAAAAAGAGGTAGATTATATGGTGTGTCTTAAAGGAGAAGAGAGAGATATAGAGTGGCGGCATGGTTTAGGGAGGGAATTCCAAACCTTTGGACATTGGTAGCTGAAACCACAATCAGCATTGATGGAGTGATTATGATCAGGAATGCTGAAGAAGCCAGAATTAGAGAAGCACTGATATCTTGGAAGGTTGTGAGGCTGGAGGAGATTATAAGCATACGCAGTGGTGAGGCCATGGAGGAATTTGAAAACAAGGATGAGAATTGTGAAAAGGAGAAAGTGAGGTCTGCAGATGCTGGAGATCAAAGTTGAAACTTTATTGCTGGAACAGCACAGCAGGTCAGGCAGCATCCAGGGAACAGGAGATTCGACGTTTCGGGCACAGGCCCTTCTTCAGGGCCTGTGCTCGAAACGTCGAATCTCCTGTTCCCTGGATGCTGCCTGACCTGCTGTGCTGTTCCAGCAATAAAGTTTCAACTGAGAATTGTGAAATCAAGGCATTGCTTAACCAGGAGCCAATATACATCAGCACGTATGGGGTGATGGCTCATCGGGATCTGGTGCAAGTTAGGATGGCAACATTTTGGATGAGTTTTCAGAAATAGATGGTAAAACTTTGAACAATCACAAGTCACCCTGAATTCCAGATGGAGTTATAAATCAAAGGAGAAAGTGAGGACTGCAGATGCTGGGGATCAGAGCTTAAAAATCTGGAAAAGCGCAGTTATGCCCAAAACGTCGATTCTCCTTCCCCTTATAAATCAAAGGGACAAGATTTGTACAATTTTAAAAGTTCAACAGTGATTTGAAGCTTAACTTATAACCTTCAGTTTTTTTTTACAATTTATAGTTTCGGTTTTATGTGTAGGTTTCTTTGGCTTGTTTACGCATCCAGTTTTAGGACTTCATTTATTCCAATGCTGATGGCTATTAATAATGTTACCTTTTAAACAAGATTCATTACTCAGTAAAAGGTGACACCACATGCAGGAGTGATTTTGCCATCAAGACAGTATCTGGTTTCAGAATCTCCACAATGCATTGGCCAACACAGCAAACAAGGCATCAACAGAGATTATTCCAAAGCACCAACAAGAGACAACTTTGCCCTTCCAGAATTGTTTTGTTCTACGATCCAAAAAAGTGCTCATCCAACTGAATCAAAGACCTATGCAAAGACCTATTCTTATTAGCTCTTGCAAATGGAAAGATATTAATCAATGTACAAATGCAGCAACTTCATGAATCCCATGGGAAAGTAAGGAAAGATGTCTTTTTTCAAACACCCAATGGTGGTATGGCACAAATTTTCCAGCAACTTATTCACAATCCTTCTCTGCTTCAAATCCAATTTTCACATAAATATTGCCATGTGACATAACATGATTTTTCAGCCAATTTCAGCCGATAGGTGGTATATGTTTTGGGTTGCACCTAAACTGGAGGGGTACCAATATCCTGGAAGGGAGGTTTGATAGAGCCACTCAGGAGGGAAACTAGTGTGCCAGGGAGTGGGAACCAAAGCAACAGGTATACAAATTGGGGAAGAGCTTGAGACTAAGGCAAATATAGCCAAGAGGAAGAGCAGTCAGGGAGAGCTTGCTGAGCTCATTGGAACTGGAGGCTTGGATTGTAATTGCTTCAATGCAAGAAGTAAAACAGGTAAGATGTATGAACTTTGAACCTGGATTAATGCATGTAATTATGATGTTGTTGTTATCAAGGAAACCTGGATGAAAGAGGGACAAGTTGGCAGTTAAACATTCCAGGATATCAATGTTTTAGACAAGACAGGGGAGGAAGCAAAAGAGGTGAGGGAGTTGCATTACTTGTTAGGGAGCATATCACAGCTGTATTGAGGGTGTACACCCTGACGAGATCTCGCAGTGAAGCATTACAGGTAAAACTCAGGAATAGGAAGGGTGCAATCACACTCCTGGGATTACAGTTGACACTTCCAGTAGGAGATAAAGGAATAGATATGTAGTCAGATTCTGGAAAGATGTGCCTGGATTTGGTCTAAATATCCAATTCCCTCTGCCAATAGTCAAGCCTCCAATCATCCCAGTGTGGCTTCAGCCTCCCTCATGGACAGTGCCAGTTTCAATTCCTCCGCCATCTGCTTCATCTCGGCCAGGCGCCTTTCAACCTCTTCTGTCATGACTTGATGCTTGTACTGTGGAAGTCTGGCCACTACATCAGAAATGTAATGTTAGATTTGAACTCACAGAAGGCCCCAAAGAACACAAAGCTACCTTCATTATTTCTGGCCATTGCAAATATGAAAGGGTTGTGGCTAAATGGGGAAGTATTACATGGATGGGGCCTTTCTGGTTTACACTGGGTTGAGGAATTCTTTGACTGCTCCTTCCTCCCAGTAGTTCTCCTTCCCTTCTCCAGAGGATTTATTTAAACTGCTCTGCCCAGCCATCGCCATCTGCTGTTGGAATTTCCATTATACTGTATACTCATTCATTATTATGTCCCTACGCTGTGGCTGCTCAAAGTCAATTCTGATAAAAGGTTACAGATCTGAAAGAGCAACTCTGTTTTTCTCTCTGCATTTCATTTTTTTTTGTTCTTATTTTTATTGCTATTCAAACCTAGTGACCTTGCAGCCACCAGGAAGAGATTCCTGTTCCCAAAGGTAAAAGGTCATTATGTTCCCTAATGCATAAACATTGCGATGGTTTTTAAAGGTGATGTTTGCACTACCTTTCAGTGCTGGGGAACAGGTTTTGTTAAATACTCCACCGCATAAAAAGCAGACCGTGAACGTAAAGAAACTGCATCCGTGTAAATGTTTCAGACATTATGTAGTAAAACCTTGATCATTTCTCCCCAAATCCTGTCAATGCAGACTGCTCGCAACTCCAACAATTTTCGATCGAACAGTGTGAGGAGGGGGGGGGGGAATTAAATCGTGGCGTCCTGGGTCAGATCTTTATAGATAGGGTTAGGTGAGGGTGGTTACTGTTAGCTTACAAAATACCCCTGCTCAGACTCTTGCTTTGACAGACTCCAAGGCTGTTTTTTTAAAAAAAAATCGATATATTTAAAGTAATATGCAAGATTTAAAAATTGCTTTGGAATCTGTGTAAAGCGAGTGAATGTGTGAAAGTCCAAAAACGAAAGTGCAGCTAGGACCGAAATGTGAGCAGAGAGAGTACTCAAGAGTACCTTATTCAAAACCCGATCAAAGCCACTTCCTCCGGTCAAACCCTGGACGACCTGCCTTAGAGCGTTCAAGGACGAGGCCGTCATGGTTTCAAACCTCTTCCCGGTTGAAGTTGCAGCTTCACTGAGCAAAGGGAAGTGTTACATCGAGGCCTTTATTTACAGCAGCTGGTTGACCAGCTCCTCCCCTCCACCAAATCTCACACAGCGCCAGCACCAAAACCTTCCTCAGCTCATGGGCTTGAGTACTCTCTCTGCTCACATTTCGGTCCTAGCTGCACTTTCGTTTTTGGACTTTCACACATTCACTCGCTTTACACAGATTCCAAAGCAATTTTTAAATCTTGCATATTAATTTAAATATATCGATTTCTTTTTTTAAAAAGAGTAACAGTTTTCTTGTCCCATAAAATTCTTGAATCGTCTGTTTTGTATTGCTACCTGCAATTTCACCAGTCACCAGAGAAACTTAAATAGAAACCCTATTGTCCTCATTTTTCCAATCCCCAGCTGAGATGGATGTGAGTGCCCTATTCACGAACCTCATTACAATAAATGTGCTAACCCAGTGCTTCCTAAATGTTTCACCATTGTTGCCTCATTTCAAGGATTGAAAATAGATAAGCCTTGGGAGGGCCAGGTAGTGAGAGGGGAATGAGAAGACACAGGAGGGCAGGCAGAGAAGACTTCAAACATAGGGTCCCATTTCTCACTTTGGGAAGTACTGCCCTAACTGATCCACATGGGCGCAAGTCGGGAGATATGTGACTTTCAGCTGGCCTGGGGTGATTTAGTAAAGAGGGTGGAGTGTGTTCCAACGCGTGATCAGGGTGTTGAACTCCTGTTTTTGACTAGTAGAAGGGGCAGACTCAACCAGGGGCTTTGTCATATGTAGAGGTAGTACTCAGTTAGCACAGCTCAACATCTGTAGCCCAACCTCCATTGATTTCCCGACTCCATAGATTGTGTACAATTTTCCTGTGAAGTTTGGTCGAAGAAAAAATCTGGTTGACTCTTAATTTCGCCCTGAAAGATCTAGCAAGCCATTCAGTTGTACCAAACTAACTACAGAAAAGTTTTAAAAAGGAATAAAATAAAAGAAACATAATACAAAACAAAAAAACTGCAGATGCTGGAAATCTGAAACAAAAATAGAAATTGCTGGAGAGGATCACTGGACTCAAATGGAAAGAAACACCAAGCATTGACCGAAGCACTAGAAGTGACAGGAATGGACAACCCGGTAGCCACTGCAAAGTCCTCCTCAACAACATTTGGAGCTTGTGCCCTAACTGGGAGAGCTATCCCACAGGCTGGGTTCTGGCAGCATCCTAACATAGACATACGTACCAAATCATAACTTACAGCCCAGGTTCAGGCATCTCCATCACCACCTCTGAGTAGGTCATGTCCTACTGGCAAGACAAACCAACATGTATGGCTGCATAGTGAGTTTCCTTGGGAGTCCACAACATGGCTTCTAGATCCTATGAAGTAGAAATAGAAACATGGGAGCAGGATTAGTCCAATTCAGTCTCTTGAACCTGCTCTGCCATTCTAGATCATGGTAGATCATTCAACTCAGTAGGCGAAAATGAGGACTGCAGATGCTGGAGATCAGAGTCAAGATTAGAGTGGTGCTCGAAAAGCACAGCAGATCAGGCAACATTTGAGGAGCAGGAAAATTGATGTCTCGGGCAAAAGCCCTTCCTCAGGAATGGGCTTTTGCCCGAGATATCAATTTTCCTGCTCCTCAAATGCTGCCTGACCTGCTGTGCTTTTCCAGCACCACTCTGATCTTGACTCATTCAACTCAGTATCCTGCTTAGTCTACTATTTAGTCCAGCGAAATATCCTTTCTGCATTCACCTCGTCAATCCTTATAAGAATTTTGTAAATTTCAATGTAATTACTTCTCATTTTTCAAATCCCTGAAATATACACACCCAGTCTCTTCCTCATAGGAGAGGCCTGCCATCCCAGGAATTAGTCGGGTGAACTTCTTTTGCACTCCAATGACAAGTATATTTCTCCTTAGGTCAGGAAAGCGATACTGCACAAGATGCTCTCGATGTAGTCTCACCAATGTTCTATGCAGTGGAAACACCCATATCTTTACACCTGTATTGAAAGCTTATTATGATAAAGGCCAACATATAAGTTGACTTTCTAGTTGTTTGTTGTACCTGCATCAGGTGGGCAAAGAAACCTCACGCTGAGTAATTTCTACTGCCCTCCCTCAGCTGATGAATCTATACTCTTTCATGGTGAATGCCACATGGAAGAATCATTGAAGATGGCAAGGGCATAGGGTATATTCTAGATGTGAAACTTCAAATGTCCATCATCAAGCATGCCTTGGTAGCAGTGCTACTGATTGAGCTGGCCATGGCCTGAGGGATTTATTTCTGGGTCTGTGGCAGGTAGTGAGGGAACCAACCAGTAAGAAAATTGTACTTAGGAACGTAGAACCATAGAATATAGGAGCAGTATGATCATGGTTGACCATTCAGCACAGTATCCTGTTCCTGCTTTCTCTTCATACCCTTTGATCACTTTAGCCCTCAGAAATATATTTGTCTCCTTATTAAAATTTTGACTTCCCTGTTGTAAATGCATCTATCCATGGCAGTACTGGTAGGAATGATGGCCATACAGTTTTGTGAAGACTCAATCCCAACTTCAAACTGCCAATATTCCATAGTTACCACCATACTAAATAGGATTGATTCAGAACAGAACCAGCAATTCCAAACTGGACGTCGTGAGGCACTGTGGCTCATCAAAAGCAGCAGAACTGTTTTCAACACCAATCTGTGACTTTATGACCTGGCATATCTCCCACTCTACCATTACCATCAAGCTAGATGATCAAGTGTAGTTCAATGAGGAATGCAGGGGAGTTTCCCCTGTACCTAAAAATGAGGTGTTTACCTACCAAAAATACATAATAGACCACTCGTGTTCCAAACAGAGGAATGACAAATTACAGGCAGAGATAAGTAATCCAACAACAAAAGGATTAGATCAGAACTCTGCAGTCTTGCCACATCCATGTCAATAGTTGTTAAACAACTAACCTGGTACTGAGATTCCAAACATTCCCATCCTCAATGATGCATCAGTGTAAAAGACAAACTTGAAGCATCTTCAGCCAGAAGTTCCAAGTGGATGATCCATTTCAACCTCGTCCTGAAGTATCACAACATCACAGATACCAGTGTTTAGCTATGATTCATTCAATGTGCTGTCAAGAAATGTTTGAAGGCACTCGATGTTGAAAAAGCTGTGGATTCTGACAACATTTCAGCAGAGGTACTGATTACTTGACCTCCAAAACTACCCACAATGCTGACTTGTGTTTCAAGTGATTACACGACTTCAAAATATGCAGTTAATCGAGTGTGGCATCATGGAACCCTAGCAAAGTTGAAGTGAATGGGAATCGGGAGAAATCTCTCATTGTTTGGAGTCATATTTTGCACAAATGAAGATGGTTGTGGCTGTTGAAAACTGATCACCACAGCCTCAGGACATCACTGCAGATGTTTCTCATGGTAATATCTGAAGCCTAACCAGCTTAGCTGCCTCGTCAGTGACCCACTTTCAAATATCAAGTCGGAAGTGGGGATGTCTGCTGATGATTACATAATGTTCAGTGCCAGTCAGGACTCCTTAGATTCTGAAGAAGTTTATGTCAATATGCAGAAAGACCTGGAAATATTTACAGCTTGAGCTAATTAGTGGCACAGAACATTTGTATCACAAATGATCAACAATGATCATTTCCAAGAAAAAGACTCTTAACCATCTCTCATTTATATTCAATAACATTACCTTGCTGAATTTCTCCACTTTCAACATTCGGGGTATTAATATTGACCTGAAATTTACAGTGGCTATAAGAGGATAGGGAGGAGGTTGGGGATTCGATAGTGAGTAATTCACCTCCTGCCTCCTCGAAGTCTGTCTACCATCCACAAAGCAGAATGTTGGAATACTCCCCATTTGCTTTCATCACTATGACCCAACAAACACTCAAGAAGTTTGACACCATACAGGCTGAAGTGGCCCACTTGATTGAAACTCCATCCACCATTTTAAACATTCAGTCCCTCCACCACAATGCATTGTAACAATAGTTTTTACAAGTTGTACTACAGCCAATAGCCAAGACATTTGGAAAGTACCTTTCACACCCACTCCACTAATCAGAAACTGTTTTCCTCCTGCATTTTCTACTGATAGGCTCACCAATGAGAAATAACCTTGCATTGGAAAGGGGTAAAGTGTCCATAGTCCTACTGGACAATAAGGCTGCTCTCTCTTAATAGAAGACAATTGAATAAAAAAGCAGGGAGATATGCTTCAGTTATATAGTGCACTAGTTAGATCACATCTGAAGTAAAGTGTACAGTATTGCAAACGCATTGGAAGCAGTTCAAAGGAGGTTTACCAATTTAATACATGGACTCTAGAGGAGAGGTTGGACAGGTTTTGGTCACATCTGTTAGAGTTTTGAAGAATAACAAATAAGGTGGTGAAGGATCTTGGCAGGATGGATGTGGAGAATATCTTTCCTCTTATGGGGCAATCTAAAACTAGGGATCACTGTTGTTTACACAAATCGTTCCAGGAATGAGATACTTCAGTTTGGAAGAAAGACTATATAAGGTAATATCAGGATAAAAGGAACAACTGAATACAAATAAAGTGCTCCTTATCCACTCTGTTAAGATCCCTTATGATTTTGAAAATTTTTATCAAATCTCCTCTTGGCCTTCTCTTTTCCAAAGAAAACACTCCCAATTTGAATAATCTTTCAAATTGGAACCATAACCTGTCCAACCTTTCCTCATAAGACAAACCATACATTCCATGTATTAAACAGGTAAATCTCCTTTGAACTGCTTCCAATGCATTTACAATATTGTATACTTTACTCCAGACATGATCTCACAAGGGCACTATACAAATGAAGGATAACTCCCTCGCTTTGAATTTAATTGTCTTCTAATATGAGACAGCAGCCTTATGGTCCAGTAGGACTATGGTGACTTTACCCTTTTGTCTCCAATCCCGAGGTCATTTTTCATTAATGAGCCCATCAGCAGAAAATGCAGGAGGGAATCAGCTTCTGATTGGTGGAGCAGAATTGGAAGGTGCTGACTATCGGTTGTACTACAACTTGTGGATGATAAAACTATTGTTACAATGCATTGTGGTGAAGGGACTGAATGTGTGCAGTAGTGGATAGAGCATCTATCATGTGGGCCACTTCAGCCTAGATGGTGTTAAATGTCTTCAGTGCTATTTGGGTCAGAGCGATCAAGACAATTTGGGAATATTACATCACGTTCCTGCTTTGCGGATGGTGGACAGACTTTGAGGAGGCAGGAGGTGAATTACTCACCATCGACTCCCCAACTTCCTGCCTATCTTCTTATAGGTACAGTAAGTTTCAGGTCAATAGTAATGTCCAGAATGTTGATAGTGGGGAATTCAGCAAGGTAATGTTATTGGATATAAATGAGAGATGATTAACAGTCCTTTTTTGGGAAATGGTCATTGCTGATCATTTGTGATGCAAATATTATTTAGCGCTTATTAGCCCAAGCTGTAACATAGAACATCGAACAGCTCTATAGAACATGGCCAGTCTGAAAACTGTCTTGTAAGTTCTTCCTTTCAATTTTGGCAATACTTTTCTATTACCTAACATGCATCACACTTTTTCCAATTATTCCATTGCTTTTGTTCCGCTATAAGTGTTGCAGTGTCAAGTGCTATCAGCTTGTGGTTGAAGTAGTTAGCTGCCATCATCACTTTCCTTATCTGAGACTAGGGATATAATTTGTTCAGAGCTGAAAATGTGTTGCTGGAAAAGCGCAGCAAGTCAGGCAGCATCCAGGGAACAGGAGAATCGACGTTTTGGGCATAAGCCCTTCTTCAGGAATGAGGAAAGTTTGTCCAGCAGGCTAAGATAAAAGGTAGGGAGGAGAGACTTGGGGGAGGGGCGTCGGAAATGTGATAGGTCAGACTGGGGTGGGGGGAGGGTGATAGGTCAAACTGGGGTGGGGGAGGAGAGGTCGGGAAGAAGATTGCAGGTTAGGAAGGCGGTGCTGAGTTCGATGGA
>NC_057738.1:14983035-14987802 GCF_004010195.1 Chiloscyllium plagiosum | reverse complement strand
GGGAACTGGTGAAATCCGAGTTCATCCCTTGTGGTTGGAGGGTTCCTAGCCGGAAGATGAGGCGTTCTTCCTCCTGGTCTGGCGATGGAGGAGTCCAAAGACCTGCATATCCTTGGTGGAGTGGGAGGGGGAGTTAAAGTGTTGAGCCACAGGGTGGTTGGGTGTACCAGAGGTGTTCTCTGAAACGCTCCGCAAGTAGGCGGCCTGTCTCCCCAATATAGAGGAGGCCACATCGGGTGCAGAGGTTGCAATAGATGATGTGTGTGGAGGTGCAGCACCGCCTTCCTAACCTGCAATCTTCTTCCTGACCTCTCCGCCCCCACCCCAGTCTGACCTATCACCCTCACCTTGACCTCTTTCCACCTATCACATTTCCGACGCCCCTCCCCCCAAGTCCCTCCTCCCTACCTTTTATCTTAGCCTGCTGGACAAACTTTCCTCATTCCTGAAGAAGGGCTTATGCCCAAAATGTCAATTCTCCTGTTCCCTGGATGCTGCCTGACCTGCTGCGCTTTTCCAGCAACACATTTTCAGCTCTGATCTCCAGCATCTGCAGACCTCACTTTCTCCCCATATAATTTGTTCATGGTGGTAAAGGAAAAATAGTAGAGAGTTTTATTGTGAAAGGTCTCTTGTCCTAAACAAGATGTAGTTTATTGCATGACAACAATCAGATATGAGTTATATTAATAACTTAGGTATTATTACTAAGACTATTCTATGACTTATTGGAGACCAATAGCTTTAGGTTTTCAACCTCCAAAATCCTAAGATACTTTGCCATTTTCCCATTCAAATCCTTATGGTATCATCAAAATGGGTGGAGCTTAATGCAAGATATAATATTAACCCTTTCAGGTCTAATCCAATAATCTCTATTTCCATACTCTCATCCTCTGGCACCATTGATTCCAGGTATTTGATGTTGCTTACTTTTTCCAAGCCATCCATAATCACTACACCTTCACTTTGTCAGTTTGAGCCCAGGCAAAAGGATCAATCTATAAATTGGACTTTGTTCTGCTTATTTTCATACTTCCATCTCCCAGTGCTTTTCTCTAGTTACTTTCATTATCATTCACATTTTCCAATATTACTAGAATTGAATATCCATGTGATTTAATGTGAGGATAATTTAAAATAACAAGCTTATTCTGAGATATTTGGATTATCTTTTTTTCTTTCTTTTTATCAGAGGAGAAATAAACGGAGAAAGGGAACAGAATTCCAACAATGTGTACAGGACAGCCATTTCCAGCATCACCTTTAAGGCTTATAAGGGAGAGGAGTTATTAAATGTGGCTATACATAATGGATTGGATAGGTAGATAAACCAAATGTGATAAATATGATGACAGATTGTTTAGCTTTAACATTTAACTAGAAAATGATCAGCCTTTACAGAAACAGAAACTCCAAAATGGATTCAGGCATACTTTAAAAAGGAGTGAGCTAACTGAGGTGATATAGAAGATGTTTGTACATTGGAACAAAAACAACAATAGAATGTTTTAAATAAAGAGTTTGGAAAAGCGCATGATCCTCCATTACGAATTATGACAATTACAAGTAGTCTTCAGATAGGTGGATAAATAAAGATTTTAGAAGCCAACTAAATCTGTAAAATAGGTCTTTAGGAATAATACTGAAAAGGGAGATCATAAGAAAATGAATAAATTAAGAGAGATAAGGTGGGAGTATGAAGAAAACAATTTCAAACATATCAACAAGAATGATAACATTTTTTTCAAAATATTAAAAGAGTAGGGAAGGAGCAAGTTACAAAGCCACAAGATATTATTTTTGCATGTGGGTATTTACTGGAGAATGAGACATTAGTCACTGTAGTGCCTATTTCTAAAATAGGAAGCAGAATTGTTATAGTCCAGTTAGCGTAAAACCTATGCTTAGGGTACTTTTTGTCTTGAACTAATAGTTATGTTTCACTGTACAGTGACTTTGTCAAATTCAACAACCTAAAGTTTCAGTTGTGTTGAAGTTGTCATCTACTGTTGTCATATGAACTGAAAAACCAATAGAAGGGTGCCAAGTAATAAGCCAAATTCCTGGACTTATAACTCTGAATTAGCTGAACCTGTGCAAGCTTTTTATACAATTGTGCCAACTAGTTGAAGTGCAGTTATATTAATCTACAGCATGAAATCATGGAACTCAAACCAGCCGTTATTCGACATCAAGATCTCCCTGTGAAATGACATTCATACCCTATGAAAATGGCTAACCTATGAGAAAGTTAAAAGTGTTGTCAAATGGCAAGAAAGTGAAGTTGATACTGCAGTAGAAAATTATGGCACCAAGTGAAAAGTGGCCATTGCTCAGGACTGGTAGATTCTAACATCAAGATTCTCACCATTCTGAAACACAAGATGAATATCTTGCAACAATTTAACCATCAGGCAATCTCTCCAGCAAGGAATAGATTGAGAAAGTCTAACCCTACCTTTAGAAAGCTTGGCTAACATGGTTCAAGATAGTCCAAGCACAGAACATTCCCATCTCCAGTCCAAGAAAGGGGGATCACCCTGGAAAAGAAGCTAGACCATAAAAAGTTCATTTGCAGTGATAGATGGCTGGACTGATTCAAGTTAAGGCACAGTATTGTCTTTCACAGAGTGAGCAGTGAGGGTGAGGCCATATAGCAGCAACAACAGATAATTGGTTGAAAAATTGACTCAATTATGTCTTGAGTGTGCATTGAGAGGCATTTTTAAAGAGAATGAAATCTGTCTGTTTAACTGCATTTTTCCTTGATGAAACATGTAACAATGGAAAATGGAGCAAGGAATGTGTCACTAGTAGGGAACTGAGCCAACATGGATTGCAGAGAAAAGCTGCCATTTCTTCTGAATAGGAAAATGCAAGAAAACACATTACTTTACCAATGTCAGGACGCTACACATACAACTTGAGTTTAACAAAATGGCTTGGATAACCTCCAGCATCTTGGAGGAATGGATCAGGAAATTAGAAAAAATGTACAAATAGAAGAAAAGGAAGATTATCATCATTACAGACAACTGCCTGTGCACACTGACACCTCTGCTTCAAGAACACTTAACTAACATTCTTACCTCTGAACACCATGACAAACTCCAACCAATGGATCAGGGAGTGAATAAAAAACCCACGACAGTTGGTGGCTAACCTCTCAGGTCACAAGGCCATTGTTAAGAAACAGAAGTACAACCCAATGTTCTTGCATGTTCATGATGAAGAAAGTAAGGAAAATGGTGGCTGTATCCACAAATACCAATTGCTTCCAACATACTACATTCAAACAGATTATGGCTGTGCAAGACACTGAGAATGAGAAGGAACAGGGTGAGGCACAAATATGAAAGACATGTTTTACTCCTGTGTTGATGACATAGCAGACTCGTTTAAAGACAGCACTCTAAACAGAAGAAGGTTACAGAATCTTTCAAGTGCTCATGCCCAAATTGTTTTAATGTCTTTTACCATACAAGATCAGAAAGCTATGAGGTATAAACAAGTTGGAAAAAAGATATTTTTCATATATATATATACTGCTTCATTGCATATTCATTAGGTTTCTTTCACACAATGTATTTGTAGGCAAATCAGGTTAGATAGGGGACTTGTCAACCATCTTCAGGCTCTACTTAACACAAATTTATTGGATGGATCCCTGTGATTCAACTGATGATGACATTTCTTAAATAAAGAAATAACTAGAAGTACCACCGTGGATTTCAAAAAATATTCTCATGCTTAAAAAAATTATAGGATTTTTTGAGGAGATAACAGTAGCTAGAGAAAGTGGCTGCTCTATATATGAAGGATGGAAAAAGACTTTGCCCAGGCATCATACAGTATATCATTAGGGAACACTAACGGGCACTAAATTCAAGAAGACAGTATGCGTTAAAATGAATGAGACAGGTGGGAAAAGAGAATAAATAGTTTCTTGAATAATTGAACTTAAAGACTGCTAAAAGTATACAGGTGGAATCTTCCTATGCATTGAATGACATGGTTGAAACTTTATTGCTGGAACAGCACAGCAGGTCAGGCAGCATCCAGGGAACAGGAGATTCGACGTTTCGGGCACAGGCCCTTCTTCAGGAATGAGCAGAGAGTGTTCAGCAGGAGAAGATAAAAGGTAGGGAGGAGGGACTTGGAGGAGGGGCGTTGGAAATGTGATAGGTGGAAAGAGGTCAAGGTGAGGGTGATAGGTCGGAGTAGGATGGAGGCGGAGAGGTCAAGAAGAAGACTGCAGGCCAGGAAGGCGGTGCCGGGCTGGAAGGATAGTAAGTTTGCAGATGACACTAAAATAGGAGGGTTCCAATGAGGAACATTACCAGAAATTGCAGCAGTACCTTGATCGGCAGCAGAAGTGGGCTGAGAAATAACATGTGGAGTTTAACATAAGTAAGGGTCACGTCTTGCATTTTGGAAAGCCAAATCCAGGTAGGAGTTTAATAATGAATGAGAGGGTCTTAAGGAGTGTAGTGTAACAAAGGAAATTAGAGATCAGGTGCATGGTTGTCTAAAATTTGAGTCACAGATACACAGGACAGTGAAGAAGGTTGTTGGCACACTGGCCTGCATCAGGGCATTGAGGTTAGAAGGTGGGACGTTATGTTGCAGTTGTGCAGGATGTTGGTAAGGTTGCAGTTGGAGTATTGTGTTCAGTTTTGTTCGAGGAGAAAGTGAGGTCTGCAGACGCTGGAGATCAAAGCTGAAACTTTATTGCTGGAACAGCACAGCAGGTCAGGCAGCATC
>NC_057738.1:14961282-14982695 GCF_004010195.1 Chiloscyllium plagiosum | reverse complement strand
CTGACGAGGGAGTCGCGGAGGGAGTGGTCTCTACGGACAGCTGATAGGGGAGGGGAGGGAAATATATCCTTGGTGCTGGGTCTGTTTGGAGGTGGCGGAAGTGACGGCGGATGATGCGCTGTACATGGAGATTGGTGGGGTGGTAGGTGAGGGCCAGTGGGGTTCTGTCCTGGTGGCGGTTGGAGGGGCGGGGCTCAAGGGCGGAGGAGCGGGAAGTGGAGGAGATGCGGTGGAGGGCACCGTCGACCATGTCGGGGGGGAAATTGCGGTCCTTGAAGAAGGGGGCCATCTGTGTTGTACGTATTTTGGACTGGTCCTCCTGGGAGCAGATGCGGCGGAGACGAAGGAATTGGGAGAATGGGATGGCGTTTTTACAGGGGGCAGGATGGGAGGAGGTGTAGTCCAGGCAGCTGTGGGAGTCGGTTGGTTTGTAGTAGAATGACATGGGCATTGGTCAGAAAGTTAGAAGTATTGCAGGAGATGGGTGGGTGAGGAGATTCGCAACATTGTGAGTAGAAAGTTCCATTTTCAAACAAAAGTGTTGAACTGCAAAAATATTTTTGTCAATGAGCTGTGAGTATGCATTACCATCTCATTATTAGTTAATCTCGTCTCATTTGTGTTTGGTTTCCCATTCTTCCAACTGCCAATATAAACTAGACGGCAACAATTTATGACATGAACATAAGATCAGTTAGCTGATTACTTCAGCTTGCCGTTTTCTCCTCCATTCCTCCATCTGGATACCAGTCACCAATGTCTCAGGCCACATTCATGACCAGCCACCACACATACAGACATTGGCATATAGAGTCATCGAGATGTACAGCACAGAAACAGATCCTTTGGTCCAACTCGTCCATGCTGACCAGATATCTTAACTTAATCTAACCCATTTGCTAGCACTTGGCCCATATCAATCCAAAGCCTTCCTATTCATAAACCCATCCAGTTGCCATTTAAATGTTGTAATTGTACCATTCTCCACCACTTACTCTGGCAGTTCATTCCATACATGCATCATCCTCTGCATGAAAAGGTTGCCCTTTAGGTCTCTTTTAAATCTTTCCCCTCCCACCCTAAACCTATGCCTTCGAGTTCTGGACTCCCCCAACCTAGGGAAAAGATCTTGTCTATTTACCCCATCCATGCCCCTCATGATTTTATAAAACTCTATAAGGTCATCCCTCAGCCTCCAACATTTCATGGAAAACAGCTCACGTCTATTCAATCTCTCCCTATAGCTCAAATCCTCCAAACATGGCAAAATCCTTGTAAATCATTTCTGAACCCTTTCAAGTTTCACAACATCCTTTCTGTAGGAGGGAGACCAGATTTGCACAGAATGTTCCAAAAGTGGCCTAACTAATGTCCTATACAGCTGCAACGTGACCTCCAAACTTCTATACTGAATACTCTGACCAATAAAGGAAAGCATACCAAATGCCTTCTTCTCAATCCTATCTATCTATGACTCCACTTTCAAGGAGCTATGAACTTGCACTCCAAAGCCTCTTTGTTCAGCAACACCCCCCAGGACCTTACCATTAAGTATATAAGTCATGCTCTGATTTGCCTTTCTGAAATGCAGCACCTCACATTTATCTAAATGAAATCTGTCACTCCTCAACCCATTGGCCCATCTGACCAAATATGAAACTCACATCTCCGATCTTATAGTCCAAAATGTTAAGTGAGCAAAGATGGCAGTCATCAGGGTAGACAAGCAGGAAGCTGGAAGAAGAGTCACAGCGAAACATTGACTTCTCCACCTCCTGATGTTGCCTCATTGTTGTGTTCTTCCAGCCTCCTGCTTATCTACATACATTTCTGCAAATCAATGCTGCACCATGTAGTGCACTGGTAGCTTTCATTGGAATGCTGCTGTAAGAGCACTTTGCACACAGGGACAGCAACCCACTACATATCTTGATCCAGGCTGCTTCCCATTTATCCTTGTTTGCTCCCTTAGCACTCACTTACTTCACGCCTGCCTGGATGTTCACAGCTTCTTTGTCTTGACTTGCTCTGCCTTTTCATGCTTTGCCTCCTCAACTAGAGCAAACATGCTCACAATACTTCTGTCTACTTTTTGGAGTCACTCTGAGAGGCAGTTTTCATGGGCATGGCATGGATATTAGACAGCACCCTGCCCTGCGTAATGGTCTCCCTTCCCAGCAGCTTGTTGAGCTCCTTATCATTCCACATGGCTTTCTGCAGGTATCTGGGAGTGATGTGGATCTGCTTTTTGTCTTGGGCTGCATTTCCAGGCAGCTTGAGGATTTCAGCCATCACATACTCGACCAGCACAGCCCAATAGACTGTGGTCTGGTGCCCACTCACTCAGCATAGTTGCCCTTTCTCAGGAACTTGTGAACATGGCCCACTTGGGACAACTGAGATTTCACCTTGGAGCAAACTTTTCCTGTAGTCTTTCTCCTTCTAGATATGTCCACAATCTACCAAGCCATTCACAACAAATGTCTCGACTCGCCTTTTAGTGCAGACACAATGTCAGGCAGCTTGTCATGGTTGTACGCAGACATTAAACAAAGAGTTGACATTTTGCTGTACAGTGTCATGTGACATCAACCTCACACCTGAACCACACACGTCAACCTCAAACACACTGCTTCAAACAAACAGTTATGTCTCAAATCTGAGGAGAGTAGTCCTTAGACAAGTCAAGGGACACACTCTTCAGTTAAGTGTTCTCAGCACTATAAATCAAGCGCAGCTCATAATATCAGTCTGGGGCTTAGACATAGACTGCTGACCACTTGGGGCAGTCAGCGTCAGCACCTCTACAATCTAGGGAGTAGGCCATGGTCAGCCCTGTGGGTGCAGTGTAACCAGTTCAGGGAGTCATGGGAAGTAAGTCGGGAAGGTACATAGAAACCAGTCAGGGTTCTAGTTAATCATCAGTCAAGACTGTACAACCAAGTTGGACAAGTGGGTCATGGAGAATCGACGTTTCGGGCATAAGCCCTTCTTCAGGAAGAAGGGCTTATGCCCGAAACGTTGATTCTCCTGTTCCCTGGATGCTGCCTGACCTGCTGCGCTTTTCCAGCAACACATTTTCAGCTCTGATCTCCAGCATCTGCAGTCCTCACTTTCTCCCCAAGTGGGTCATGGTCAATCCTGGAGGTCCATCTGATAAAATTCAAGGTGGGTGCACTGTTATTGGAGGGAATGGGGGGCAATATGCTGGAATAACAACTGTGAAGGAAGGTACATCAATATATGAAGGACGGGTAGAAATACAGCATAGAAGGAAAGGGGTAATGCAGGAGTGGTGTTCATAGTCAGTCAGCCCTACCATCGCTTCAGTGGGAGCATAATGAACTACCAAATCTGGCATGATGACATAATATGCCTAGGACTCAGAGAGAGAAGAACAGTTTAATAGATGAGTTGAGTGAGAAAGGGAGCTAATCTCTTCATCACTTAAAAGAGACATACACTCCTTAGAAACACCCTTGGCATGTGTCTGTTCTGCCTTGCTGCTGGATCTTTCATTGCTGGTGTTCGGTTATCCAGTGAGCTGGCAGCTTCCATTCATCAGCTTTCATAATTGCAGAGTTGAAGGTACTTGAGTTACTGGTTTGTATGAGCAATGCATCTGCAGAGTAGCCTCTCTGCTATGAATGACCTGTTAATTATTCTGCAACAAAAAAAGTGCAGATGTTGGAATTCAAGGTAGATAAGCAGGAGGCTGGAAGAACACAACAATCCAGGCAACATCAGGAGGTGGAGAAGTCAATGTTTCGCTGTGACTCTTCTTCCAGCCTCCTGCGTGTCTACCCTGATGACTGCCATCTTTGCTCACTTAACATCTTGGATTATAAAACATTGTGTAGCACTACAAATGGCTAGGTTCTATACCTTCAATCTTGTGGCTGCAGCTAAACAAAACTGATGAAGAGAAGTGAACATACATTGACAAATGTGAGAATGTATTTTGAATGAAGGTTCTTACGTGCCACCTGTTTACACAGTTTCCCTGTGGCTGCAAGGGTTTCACTGTGTGCATCCATTTCCTCCCTTAGTCCAAAGATATGCAGGTTAGGTGGATTGGCAATTCTGAAATACCCTGTAGTTTCCAGGGATGTACAGACTGGGTGGATTAGACATGGGAAATGCAGAGTTACTGGCAGCTGGGTCTGGATGGGATGCTCTTCCAAAAGTTGGTGCAGAAGCGATGGGCCAAATTGCCTCTTTCCACACTGTAGGGTTTCTACGATAAGGTCTTTGTCTACCTTTACCTCCCACTACATCTTGCTGTAGTCCCAGGTTCCACAGGTGGGGTGAAAGAGCCTGCCCTAGAGTGGAGCATGCTAGCCTTGGAGATTTGGTCAGGGGATGTCAGGTGCTTTTGTAGTTAGAGATCCCAATCATGCTGAGTGTATCCTGTCTAGAGACAGGTGCATTCTTCTCAACTTGACATCCCACAGGGCTAAGGAGGGCAGATAGAGTGAAGCTGGAAGGCCTGGCATCCACTGCAGTATACTGAGAGGAGAATTCTGAGGAATCTGTATGTACTTCTGGCTAGGTGCCTTACTGGTTCTACTCCTTGTGAGTAGAGTGAGCTCAAGGTCCCTCTTCCCCCAGTCCCCTTGCTGTTATTGCAGAGCAGCAATGGTGAGAAGAAGGGAGTGCATGTCTGTGCATTTATCCAACAAAACCTCTATATGCCACACCTAGCTTTCCATGGCAGACACCAATCCGTCCATGAAGGCAGCCAGGTGCATGCATGCCAGAGGCAACATGACATAATTTGACAAAATGTCTGTCACTCCTGTGTCTGCTTGTGTATTTGAAGGAAATTCTGAATTGCTGACAACATTGGGTCCTCTCCTGCCTGGGGATGACAAGGTGCTTTATCTCTGGCAGCCCTCTGAGTGCCAGAGTCCTGGGTGTTCTTTCTTTGACCCTTTGCACAGTGCTGTGGCAGTGATGTACTCACCAATCTAGATGAAATCCACACTGATGTGTCAATATTTGCACTAGTGGAGGCTCCAGGAGATAGCCCTGCCAGTGCAGCCTCTCATGGATCGGTGGCTACTTCCTCAGAGATGGAAGAGGAGGTGTTACAGGACCAGCCTCCTAGTCTTTGAAGTTGTTCAGATGCCTCTTGTAGCTTCAGATGACAAAAAAAGAGAAATCGTCATGACCATGGAGTCAGACATCAGGCATGTGGGGCAATGGGAGAGCAGCAAAGCAATGGTCAATAATCCTTGCTTGGTTGCCGCAACAAGGATGTTTCAGTATCACCATGTGAACAGTCATAATTCTTCACCAGCCAGGACCAGGATCTTGTTCTCATCGATGTAAGGAGCTTAATGTTGCCCCCCCCCCCCCCACATCGCCTGTCCTGGTTCTTTATGTTCTATTGTGTGAGACAAAGGAAGGGTTGAGTGAAATGAAAGTGGCTGTCATTGCTGTTAGTGCTGATGCAGATGGGGAAGAAGGTTTGAGGTGTCCAAGAGAATGAGTCAGCAAAGCAGGTGCCACTCAGGATTGGTAGTGTTATGACATGGAGGTGAACCCCTCTGTTAAGTAAACCGAACACTCAGAAAAGCTCACCTCGCCTTGTAATCCGTTAAAATATGAGCGACAAAGAACTCCCAATTTCCATTGTTTAATGAAAATAACATCAATTTATTTTTTAACTCTAAAAGTGAACATTAAACAACTATTTACAATTCCAAGTCCCTTTTTCACTTAACTGCTTATTATTTGCCTTCACCTCTATAAACATATGCTGTTCCAATAAAGATACTTGATTAAAATTACATCAACATAATTTCAAAACCACACAGCTGCTGTCATATTGTGCCTTTCTTCTTTTGGCTGAGGATCTCCCTGGGTCGACTTCTTTCTTTTTACTGTGAGTTTATTTCATATGAAAAAGTACCTTTAAAAGAGAATGTTTCCTAATTTCTTGGATCTATCTCGATGGCAGTTGCTCCCTCTCCAATTTTCAAAATGTCTGCATTTTTATATCTCTAACATTGGATCATCTGATTGGTTTGATGCTTGACCACAAGTCCATCAGGAAGTGGTCAGCATGTAGCGTTGAGACCTTGAGACCCTGTGGGAAAAGGAGAGGGTGCTTTCTGTCATGTAATTCCTTGATCAAACTGTCAAAGTCATTTGGCAGAATGCCTCATCACCTTTCCTACAAGCACCAAGACATTGTTTGTCTGGTGGTGAGAAGGGCACGACCTGTGAGATCCTTCTTGTATGGCCGGTCGGTCTGTGCCATCACACGCTGCCCTTGAAGTGGCTACAGGGAGGGTCATGATTGGAACACAACTCCTTCTGGAATGTGCCTTTGCAAAGGAAGTCTGGAGAGAAATGCAGTGGTTTTTGGTGAGATTCATCCCATGATGCAGGATTCTGTGCTCTATGGTCTGTTCTCCAGGATGCTCACTGAGACAAACATCGACTGCACCTAGAGGGCCATCAACTCGGTGCAAGATGGCCTTTAGTCTTCCCAGAACTTGTTGGTCTTCCAGAACAAGGAGTTGGCCCTAACTGAATGTCATTCCTGAATAAAAGTCTTCTATCCAAAATGTCAATTTTCCTGCTTCTTGGATGCTGCCTGACCTGCTGTGCTTGTCCAGCACCACTCTAATCTTGACTCTAATCTCCAGCATCTGCAGTCCTCGCTTACACCTAACTGAATGTTGCAAACTGACACATTCCAAGGTCCAGGACAACGTGTGAGAGACAAAATAAAACTTGGGACAGTTGTCACCAAAGCACAGTGGGGAAAGACCACTGTCTGAGATCTTCCTGTTGAAGTTAAATGGGAGTCTGTTCAATTATTGGACTTTCCTAATGTCTCAAATGCACGTAAATATAGTCTGGTTCAAGTAAGAGATGCCTTTGGTTTGTTTGGATAGAGCCATAGAGTCATGCAGCATAGAAACAGAACCTTTAGTCCAACCAGTCCATGCCAAACAGGTCTGGGGAAGGGTCACTCAACCTGAAATGTTAACTCTAATTTCTCTCCACAGATGCTGCTTGACCTACTGAGCTTTCCCAGCAATTTCTGTTAATGTTCCTCAATAACTCTAGTCATCCAGGATTCCCTACTTCTGCCAGCCTGTAACAGCTAGCCCCAAACCCTTATTAACTCACTTTTGAAAGCCTACCACTGACCAGACATTCCCTTGCTTGCAAACAGCCTCGCCAATCAACCTTTGAAAGTTTCTGTCTAAGACCATCAAAATTGGCCTTGCCCCAATTTAGAACTTTAATTTGTTGACCAGACTTATCCTTTTCCATAACTATTTTAAATCAAATGGAATAATGGTCACTGGTCGTGAAGTGCTCCCCCATTAACACTTCCATTGCTTGTCCTGTCTTATTTCCCCAAGAGGAGGTCAGGTTTTGTCTCTTCTCTAGTTGGGCCATCTACAAAATGCATGAGAAATTCTTCTTGAACACACTTAACAAATTTCTCTTCATCCAAGCCCTTAACACCATGGCAGTCTCAGTTAAACTCCCCTATTACAGCCCTATTATTCATGCAGCTATCTGTGATCTCCTTACATATTAGCTGTTCAATCTCCTGTGACCAATGGGGGGGCTACAGTACAATGCTATTAAAGTGATATCTCCCTTTTTATTTCTCAGTCCTCAAAAACTCTAAATAAAAACCGAAAGAGCTGTGGATGCTGTAAATTAGAAACAAACCCAGAAATTGCTGGAAAAGCTCAGCAGGTCTGGGGAAGGGTCACTCGGCCTGAAATGTTAACTCTAGAATTCTGCTAGAAACAACTTCTGTTTTTGTTTCTGATTTACAGCATCTGCAGTTATTTTGGTTTTTATTTACGTTTTTTGAGACCCTGGTCAAGAAAAAGGAAGCATATGACATGTACAGGCAGCTGGGATCAAGTGAATTACTTGAGGAATATAGAGGGTGTTAGAGGACACTTAAGAGAGAAATCAGGAGGGCTAAAAGTGGACATGAGCTGGCTTTAGCAGATAAAGGAAAAGAGAATCCAAAGAGATCCTACAAATACACAAAGGGCAAAAGAGTAACTAGGAAGAGAACTGAGCCTCTTAAAGATCAACAAGATTTTTGATGTGCAGAACTACAAGAGATGGGTGAGTTCCTAAATGAATATTTGTCGTCAGAATTTACAGTTAAGCAAAATATGGATGCTAGGGAACTTGGAGAAATAAATAGTGATATCTTGAAGAGTCCACACTAACAGAAGAGGAGGTGCTAGAAATCTTAAAATCATTTAAGTTAGATTAATCCCCTGGACTTGATGGAAGTGCTGGGTCCACTTTTGTTTGTCATTTATATGAATGATTTAGATGAGAATATGGAAAGAATGGTTAGTAAAATTAGTGGTATAGTGGACAGTGAAGAAGGTTACTTAAGATTACAAACAGATCTTGATCAACTAGGTCAATGGGTTGAAGAATGGCAAATGGAGTTTAATTTTAATAAATTCAAGGTATTAGATTTAGGTAAAACAAACAAAGGCAAGACTTATACATTTAAAGTAGGGTCTTGGGCAGTGTTGTAGAACAGAGAGACCTAGGGGTTCAGGTACATAATCCTTTGAAGTTTGCATCACATATGGATAGGGTGGTTAAGAAGGCATTTAGCATGCTTGCCTTCAATGCTCAGACCTTTGGAGTTGGGACATTATTTTGAGGTTGTACAGGATGTTGGTGAGACCTCTTCTGGATAACTGTGTCTAGTTCTAGTCTCCCTGTTATCCGAAGGATAGAATTAAGATGGAGAGCTTTCATAAGAGATTTACTAAGATGTTGCCAGGAACGGAGGGTTTGAGTTAATAGAGGATCGATAGGCTGGGACCTTTTTCGCTGGAGCATAGGAGACTATGGGGTGACATTATGGAGGTCTGTAAAATCATGAGAGCCATAGAGAAGGTAGATAAGCCAACAGTTTTTCTCCATGGTAGGGGAGTCTAAAAGTAGAGGGTGTAGGTTTAAGGTGAGAGGGGAGAGATACAAAAGGGTCTAGAAAGGCAATTTTTTTCATACACAGGGTGGTGAGTGTCTGGTACAGGCTGCAGAGGTAGTGGTGGAGGCGAGTATGATTTTGTCATTTAAGAAACATTTGGACAGGTGCGTGGTATGTAGGGATATGGACCAAATGCAGGCAAATGGGATGAGATTAATTGTGAAACATGAGTGGAATGGACAAGTTGGGCCAAAAGGCTGTAAACCTCTGTGACTGTGTCATGCTGATGTGCTCTTAATAATTTAAGCTGCTTTAATCAAAGATTTATTTATTTGAAATCAACTCCTCTTGTGGCCAAGGGCAGAACTAAACTTTAAAAGTTCAGTTTCTTTAGGCATTGGACTCTTAATTCTTAACTTGAGTGGTGTCATGAAACAGAAGTTGCAACGTTACACATTGCAAGCAACTGAAAGAACTGCGGATGCGAGAAATCAGGAACAAAAACAGAAATTGCTGGGGAAACTTAGCAGGTCTGGCAACATCTATGGAGAGAAATCAGAGTAAACGTTTCAGATCCAGTGACCCTTCACAAAATTACATTTTGCGCTGGTTTTAAAGTTTGGGTCGGGGAGGGGGCGGGGCTGAGGCGGTGGACTGGCGGGTCGAGGAGGGGGCGGGGCTGATGTGATGGACTGGCGGGTCGAGGAGGGGGCGGGGCTGAAGATAGAATGATAGTTTCCAGGTGCAGCAGACGTTCGGCTGTGGCACGCGCTATTAACCGTTGACTTGATGGTGGTGCGCGTGGAGCTGCTGCTGGTATGGGTGAGCCCCAGAGGAAGAGAGCTCGTTTGAGCGACCCGGAACAACAGGGTCCCCAGCATGAAGAGCCGAGTGATGGAGCCGCTCCTATATCCCAGCCGGAGGAGGAGGAGGAGGAGGAGGAGGAAGAGGAAGAAGAAGCAGCGAGGCGCCGATACCGCGGGGGTCTTTGCGATGAGTTTGCTGTTGTGACCGGTACGGATGAGGCCGTAGCTCAGTGTTACCTGGCGGAAAATGACTGGCTTTTAGAAGTAGGTTGGCTGAGCAGAAATTGTCGGCGACCTTCTCATGATAGTCGCTTTCAAAATGCCGCAGTCGTGGCAAGAAATGAGGCTTTTGGAAGTGATCTATTTGTTTAGTTGTACGGGGAGTACGACGCTGTGTTTTTGTCTGTGATCAGGCTGTGGGCAGAGTTGTATTTATTGGTTGTCATCAGTTCTTCAACTTTCAGCTGAAGTTCAGCCTGACAGCTTCATCGGGGAACGTTGTCAAAAACCCCGCGGTACCATTTTTAAAGAGTTTTCCCTGAGTCCTGGACAGTGTTTGTTCTTTCTTCGACATCATTGAAACCGATTATTTGATTAGCGCATTATTCCTTTTGTACCGTTTCTAGGCAATGAGGATAGACGATTATTTCAACTCCGGTTTAGTGAATGTCATGGTCATAACATTTTTACAGCGCCAAGAGAGGCCTTCCGTCCCATTGTGTCCCACCAGTCATCAAACATACATGAATTCTAGTCCCATTTGCCAGCACTTGGCCCAAAGTCCTGACGTGTCGAGCTCATCTGAATAGTTCTTATGATTTGGAGATGCCGGTGTTGGACTGGGGTGTACAAAGTTAAACATCACACAGGTTTAATTGGAAGCACTAGCTTTCGGAGCGTCGCTCCTTCATCAGGTGGAAGTCAATGAAGGAGCGACACTCCGAAAACTAGTTTGCTTCCAATTAAACCTGTTGGACTATAACCTGGTGTGTAATTTTTAACTGAATAGTTCTTAAGTATCTTTTGAAGGTTCCTATCTCTATCACCCTTTTTAGGCAGAGAATTCAGGATACACACAACCCACATTTTGTTTTCAAATGCCATCTACTTTGAAACTGTCCCTTTTTATGGACCCCTTTCCCACAGGGAAAAGATTCCATCTATGCCCCCCAGAACTTTGTACACCTGCATCAGCCTCATTCCATCAGCTTTCTGTAAGGAAGACAACCTTGGCCTATCTAGTCTTTCTTCATAGTTGATCGCTCCAGCCCAGGCATCCTTCCAGTTAATCTCCTCTGCATCCTTTGTAATACAATCACATTGTTCTTATAGTGTGGCAACCAGCATTACACACAGCATTTGAGCTGTGGCTCAACTAAAGTTATATACAGCTCCATCGTAACCACCTTGCTGTTTTATTCAGTGCCTTGACTAATAAGGGAGAAAGTGAGGACTGCAGAACCTAGAGATTGGAATTGGAGTGTGATGCTGGAAAAGCACAGCAGGTCAGGCAGCATCTGAGGAGCAGTAGAATCAAGGTTTTGGGCAAAAGCCCTTCATCAGCAATCAGGCTTGTGAGCTGGGGGCTGAGAGATAAATGGGAGGGGGTGGGGTGGGGCTGGGAGGGAGGTAGCTGGGAATGCAATAGGTAGATGAAAGTGATAGATTGGAGAGGAGGGAGGAGTGGACAGATGGGAAAGACGATGGACAGGTCGAGGCCGGTGCTGAGTTGGAGGCTTGGGACTGGGATAAGGTGCAGGAGGGGAAACTGCTGAAATCCATGTTAATCCCGTGTGGTTGCAGGGTCCCAAGGTGGAAGTTGGGACATTTTTCCTCCAGGCCTCGGGTGGTTAGGGTTTGGTAATGGAGGAGGCCCAGCACCAGCATATCCTTGGTGGAGTGGGAGGGGGAATTGAAGTGTTCAGTCACTGGGTGGTGGGGTTGGTTGGTGCGGGTGTCCCAGAGATGTTCTCGGAAACGATCTGCACGTTGGCGTCTGCCTGATGTAGAGGAGACCACATCGGGTGCAACGGATACAGTAGATGACATTTGTGGAGGTACAGGTAAATTTGTGTTGGGCGTGGAACGATCCTTTGGGGTCTTGGACCGAGGTGAGGGTGCAGGTTTTATACTTCCTGCAGTGGCAGGGGAAGGTGCTGGGAGTGAGGTGACAGCTGGTGGAGGGGTGTGGATCTGACAAGGGAATCGTGGAGGGAATGGTCTCTCCGGAACGCTGATAGGGGTGGGGAGGGAAATATCACCCTAATGGTGAGGTCTGTTTGTAGGTGGTGGATTATGATGCAATGTATGCGGAGGTTGGTGGGGTAGAAAGTGAAGACCAGGGGATTGTGTCCTTGTTGCGTTGGGAGAGGTGGGTTCAAGGGCGGAGGTGTGGGAAGTAAAAATTTTAAGTTTTACCCATATGGTCTCATTTGAGGAGCCTTCTAAGGTATCATTGTTCATCACTCCAATAATTGACTCCTTGTTCAATATTGAGATACTATCTTTTTTACACCACCTGCTTTAAGACTCTGTACCCTTGAATATTGAGTTACGTCTTGTTCCTTCCTCAATTATATAACTGTAATGGTAATAATATCACATCCCCATGAATTAATTAATGCCCTCAACTGCGTTACTTGCAAGACTCCTTGCATTAGAATAACTCAACATTTGATCTGGAGTTGATTCACAAATGAAGTATAGCAAGAAGTTATCTTGGGGAAGAGGAATGTGGACATTTGAAAGAAATTTGTACTGCAATTTAGTGTGAATTGATTTGGCACTGTAAATGGACGATCAGTGCAAGCAGGTACTTATGATTTGTGCAGTGTTACCAATATTACCTACATTACAATTTTGACTCTTCAAAAGTATTTTGTTGATTGTAAAGGACAATGGGATGCCCTGAAGACACAAATCTATACAAATGAAGTCTCTCTTTACCTATGCCTTTTGACATATTGTCTTACTGTTTCAGTCTTCCTGCCAAAGGGATTTTAAGTGTTATTGGCAATACCTCAAATATGAAACTCTACTATTTGTTTCATTATCTCCATCTCTGTTAAATGCAGCATCATTTTTAGTAAGACATCAGAGTGGATGGGCAAAAAAAAGCTTAAATGCTTTGATAGGATCATTTTCTTTCTTCAAATTTTGCTTTCTCTCAAGGTCCAGACAAGCCTGCATTTACTCTGTGGGAAGCTAGGGAAGTGATTGCTGGGCCTCTTGCTGAGATATCTCAGCATCAGCGATAGTCAGAGGTGAGGTGCCGGAAGACTGGAGGTTGGCCACTGTTTAAGAAAGGTGGTAAGAACAAGGCAGGGAATATAGACCAGTGAGCCTGATGTCGGTGGTGGGCAAGTTGTTGGAGGGAATCCTGAAGGACAGGATGTACATGTATTTGGAAAGGCAAGGACTGATTAGGGATAGTCAACATGGCTTTGTGCATGGGAAATCATGTCTCACAAACTTGATTGAGTTTTTTGAAGAAGTAACAAAGAAGATTGATGAGGGCAGAGCAGTAGATGTGATCTATATGGACTTCAGTAAGGCGTTCGACAAGGTTCCCCTTGGGAGACTGATTACCAAGGTTAGATCTCATGGAATACAGGGAGAACTAGCCATTTGGATACAGAACTGGCTCAGAGGTAGAAGACTGAGGGTGATGGTGGAGGGTTGTTTTTCAGACTGGAGGCCTGTGACCAGTGGAATGCCACAAGGATCGGTGCTGGGTCCACTACTTTTCATCATTTTATATAAATGATTTAGATGTGAGCACAAGAGGTATAATTAGTAAGTTTGCAGGTGACACCAAAATTGGAGGTGTAGTGGACAGTGAAGAAGGTTACCTCCGATTACAACAGGATCTGGACCAGATGGGCCAAGGGGCTGAGAAGTGGCAGATGGAGTTTAATTCAGATAAATGTGAGGTGCTGCATTTTGGGAAAGCAAATCTTATTTTAATGTTCTCGTCATAAGTTGCTGTCTGACTCACTCCACAACAATGCCCACAATCGATGTCATAATGGCAAAGGTTGTATTTTATTAACAATTATGCAATACCAGTGAATAGTTTGAGGATGGGGAAGGGCACAAAAACAGATCAGCTAATGTAAAACAAATTGTTGCTTCTAAAAGTATAATTCCTGACTCTCCAATTATCAGAGTTAAATAGCATCAAGGTTTAACTTTTTTAAAAAAATGTGACCAAAGATTGTTTGTTTGATTTTTTTTTTTTCATTTTCTGATTATTTACAGAGAGCTGTCAACTCCTATTTTGAAACAGCTGTTCAGCCATCTTCCTCTACAATGGAGTCTACTTCACATATGATTGAAAATACTGATTTCCAAGGATGGTGTGTATGGACTCCATTTATTGCAACTTTATATACATGCAGACACATTTTGGAAAACATCCCTTTGCACATGCCTGAAATTATTCTGAAATTTATAAATAATTTGTGACAGTAAGAAGCTTTTGTAAGCTAATAGCTGTTACTTTAAAAAGGGCTTGAATTAAGAGTATGCAAGGTTGAGTGGGAGGACCGGTTACTTTCAAGCTGAAACTGAGAGTTCAGTTGTTGCAGCAGCCAGTTTTCAAATATGCTTGGTTTCTGCAGAAATCAAGGAAGTCATTTAGCTCTTGAGTGTATTTTCAGTATTAGTGTTCTTTGCGATTTTAAAAAAAAGACCAGTTTGAATTTTTTGAGCAATATTGATGAGCACTATTGACTGAAATAAAAGGGAAGAAATCACCTGTGAGTTAACTCAAGCACTGCCAGCAGTAGTGTATTCGGATTGCAAACTTTTATTTTACTTTTGGTCGTGTTGCAAAGTGTCATTGTGTTTGTAAGAAAGCACTGTTACCAACCTTTTATAGTAAATTAATTTACTTAATAGTTTAATCCTAAAACTATTGAGTGCCTCTTATTGAAGATAGCAAAATTAAAGAAATTTACAGGATAATTTCTTTACCTAAAAAAAAATTCACTGAAGTGTCCCATGTACTAACTTAGATGCAGTACTAGAGGTTGTAGAGGTATTTGTGAAGACATCAAGGAATTGCATCTTGTCTGAGTAGCCAAAGATGTAGAAGCCATGAAAGCTGGAATAGGTAGTGTGAAAAGGAACCAAGACTTAAGTAAATAGCAACATTAGGGAAAGAATGTCAGGGTTAACATTGTCACTTTTGCTGTTTGTTTAATTAAAATTTGAATGCCATAAATTGATTACATGAGGATGACATGCAAGTTGCAATCCCTCATGTCTTTGAGTGTAACTTATTTTGCAGCATATGCATTATTAGCCTGCTTGCAAGATGTTAATGATATTTTCAATGACATCATACGTAATCTGCAATTTTGTGTTTCATTATAAACCTATAAAATAACCTTTGGCGTTTCTACTTTTAGGGTTACATTATCCTCTGTTTTGTAATTAATGTTAATTAAATCACTGTGCAAAAGTGATTTTATTTTTTGCTTGTATAAGTGAGTATAGAAAAGTAAACATCCAAATGAAAAGAAGAAAAAAGCAGAAATTGAAAGTTTGGAAATCTGCATTTCTTATTCTGTCCTGGTGTGTCTGTGTAGTTGGCAAGATGAGTATTTATTCCTCAACCTTACTTGCTCATGAACAGAAATGCATGCTATGCTGTTTTGGGGGTAGTTAAGAACCGGTTACATTACTGGGAATCTAGGTTGGGCAAGGATGGCAGATATCCTCTAAAATTCATTAGTGAGCTGAATGGGTTTTTAAGAAAATGGATGATCGTTTTTGTTGTCAACATTCCATAGCTATAAGTATTAAATTCAATTTAAATTCCACCAGTTTCCGTTGTAGTATTTGAACTTGTGTTCCCAGGGCATTAGTTTGAGCCTCTGAGATAATAGTTAGCTGCATTATCACTAGGCCACCCTCACTTGCCTATTTGAGAAGCCCCAGTTAATTTATTGCTCTTCTATGATACTTATTGTCAATATCCTGTTATTGCTATGTAGCATCAATAGCAGCACAGAATATTAAGGTGAAATCTCTCTACCTGTTTACTCATCATCTTTTAAGATGCTTATTTTAAATCTTTTAAAAGTAACTCTTGGGTCTTTTGTCATAGTGGTGGTGTCCCTACCTCTGGACCAGAAGAATCAGCTTCAAGACATAGCATGTCCAAACAGTTTCATGAAAAATAATTAAAATGTATCTCTGACCAAACTTTGTTAGAACAGATAACACAATATCCCTGCTAGTTGGTATAAATCTATGTTTCATCACATTCCAGAAAAGCACCTTGAGACATTTGACAATATTGAAGATGTTATGTAAATACATTGTGTGTTCTTTTTTGCCATTGTGACCGTATTTGATCATGCACAAGTTTTTTTTTTGAACGCTTTTGGCAATACTAAAGTGACTAGTCCAGAACAGTTAAGACAGTTATGTAGTTACAGATGATCTTGCTTTGACTATTCACTTTTTAATATAGCATTGATTTGACAAACACTGACAATGAGCAGACCAGCAAGGGAAGTACTGCACAGCCACAAGTAGATGAAAGTCGGATCTCATTGTTAACGTGGAACATAGATGGACTTGATCTGGAAAACTTGCAGGAAAGAGCACGGGGAGTTTGTGCGTGCCTAGCACTGTGAGTACATGCTACATCAGTACAAACAAGGCAGTTAGATGGTCAAAGAACTTTATAAAAATGTCCATTTTGTATGCTTTCAACAGTTTCTTTAAGATTTTGTTTCCACGTAAAAGAAAAAAATCTACTAATTGCAATGAAACTTTTTAAACTATCAGGAAAAGAATAAAAGCTGAATTGCCGATTTTAAATCTATAATGTAAACTCTACCCCTTAAAATTCATACACTTAGAAACACTCAGATGAGACAAGACAATAATACTGTGAATAGGAAGAAAAAGAATGCCAGAAACAGTTCTGACTTTAATTCCCATCACAGATGTTGAGCTGTTTCCTTTTGGATTTCTTCTGAATCATTCCAATTCTTTGGTAATGAAACAAAGCAGTAGATACAGTTCTCAGTGTTTCATTCACTAGTTGAGATTTTGCCCTATTCGTGTTGAAAAAGCACAGCAGGTCAGCCAGCATCCGAGGGCAGGAGAATTGATGGTTCGGGCATAAGCCCTTCATCAGGAAGAGCTTCCTGAAATGTCGATTCTCCTGTTCCTCTGCTGCCTGAATTGCTGTGCTTTTCCAGCACTACACTTTTTCAGTTCTGATCTCCAGCATCTGCAGTCCTCACTTTCTCCTTTGCCCTTTTAGTGCCTAGGAAGGAGGTTTTTCTTCGTCCTTTTCCTTTCAACAGGTGATTTTTTTTGTCAAGACGATAAATTGCGGAGAAAAGTGAAGGGCTGTAGCTGGCTAGTAGGATACATTTCTTATGCCTCAAGTTTCCCCACCTATAACTGTCTGCCTGAGATGTCATAGGTAAATGACAGAACTGTTTCTTCTCTAATCCGTAATACTTGATGCTCATCATCTTTTGTTTGAAATTGCAGGAATGCTGTTTATGAATTTGTGCAAGTTCTTAATTTCCCTTACATTCTGAAAAAAAATCTCTAGTTTTAGTCATCTAAACCACTGAACCCACAGCCTTTCTCTCTCCCTTGTAAATTCTACAACTGTTCTGCTCGCACTTTTTGTTTTGTAGTCCTAAATGTCATTTGACATGTTTCAAACGCAAGCTTATAAGCTTTGAATACCTCCGCTTTGGTAGTTTCATATTCTGCCATTTGTATTTCTGACAAACTGGTCTGAAAGTCATATTAGTACTTGTCAAAACGCTATCATTAAAGTTCAAACATGTGTTGGCTTATTTGTCGATCCAGCTATCTTCTCAAATAAAGTAAAATAATATTATATCTACCCTTAGTAAATTTAGGCACTAAGGGTGGTGCTATTTAGTCAAATTAGGTCCCTCATTGGAATCAGAATAATGCTCTGAGCAATTACCTCCTTTTTGCCTTTGCTCCCAGATATTCCATGGCCAACTCATGTTATCTAAGTTCTTTTATCTCTTTGGAATTCAAGTTATTTTAATTCCAATTCCTGATCCATTTTCTTCTACCTTTTTCCTCCCTGTCCATTTCAAGTTTTCATAACTGTATATCCCTTTTCATTGCCCTCTGAGTTCAGAAAAAGAGTCCTAACAAACTCAATGTTAACTCTACTTTTTCTTCATAGATTTTGCCAAACCTGCTAGATTTCCAGCATTTTCTATGATTTATTTCATTATTGGTTCAAGAATACATTGTTTGGGAAAACTGTCCCAGTACGCCCAATTTGCTACCTTTGTGCCAAGCTATGCTGCTCAACCCAACCTGTGGATAAATTCGTCTCTCAATAGACGACTGTTCAAGGTTTTATAGCAAAGCTTTCATCTGTGTTTATGTGCACTGCTACTTTATCACTGCATATATAGTGGTTTCATTTAAAAGAAAATTCTCAATCATAGAACGTTACAATGCAGTACAGCCCCTTCGACCCTCAATGTCACGCTGACCTGTGAAACCAATCTGAAGCCCATCTCACCTGCACTATTCCATTGTCATCTATATGTTTATCCAATGACCATTTAAATGCCCTTAAAGTTGGTGAGTCTACTACTATTGCAGGCCAGGGCATTCCAAGCCCTTTCTACTCTGAGTAAAGAACCTACCTCTGACATCTGTAGATATCTATCACCCCATAATTTTAAATCATGTCCCTTCGTATTAACCATCACCATCTGAGAAAAAAGGCTCTCACTGTCCACCTTATTTAATCATCTGATCATCATGTTGATCAGTTCGACCATTATATGCTGACCATATATCCTAAATAAATCTAGTCCTATATGCCAGCATTTGGATAATTTCCCTCTAAACTGTTCCTATTCACATACCCATCCAGATGCCTTTTAAATGTTATAACTGTACCAGCTTCCACCACTTCCTCTGGCAGTTCATTCCAGACACTCACTCCCTCTGTGTGAAAATGTTGTCCCTTAGGTCCCTTTTAAATCTTTTCCTCTCCCCTTAAACCTATGTCCTTTAGTTCTGGACTCTTCCCAACCCAGGGAAAAGACCTTGGCTATTTACGCTATCCATACCCCTCATGATTTTAAGAACCTTTATAAGGTCACACCTCTGCTTTCAATACTCCAGGGAAAACAGCCCCAGCCTATTCAGCCTTCCCCATAGCTTCAACTCCAATCCTGGCAATATCCTTGTAAATCTTTTCTGAGCCTGTTAAAGTTTCACAATATCCATCCTATAGAAGGGAGACCAGAATTGCACAGAGTATTCCAAAACTGACCTAACCAATGTCCTGTACAGCCACAGCATAATCTCCGAACTCCTATACTCAGTGCTCTGACCAATAAACGAAAGCACACTAAACGCTTTCTTCACTATCCTATCTACCTGCGGCTCCACTTTCAAGGAACTCTGAGCTTGCACGTCAAGGTCTATTTGTTCAGCAACACTCCCTAAGACCTTACCGTTAAGTGTATAAGTCTTGCCCTTCCAAAATGCAGCATGTCCCATTTATCTAAATTAAATTCCATCTACCACTCCTCTGTCCATTGGCCTATCTGATCAAGATACCACTGTACTTTGAGGTCACGTTCTTAGCTGTCCACTACATCTCCAATTTTGGTATCATCTGCAAACTTACAAACCATACCTCCTACGTTAACATTCAAATCATTTATATAAATGACGAAAAGCAGTTGATATAGCACTGATCCTTGTGGCACAATACTAGTCACAAGCCTCCAGTCTGAAAAACAGTCCTGCACCACCACTCTTTAGCTGCTACCTTTTGAGCCAGTTCTGTTTCCAAATAGCTAGTTCGCCCTCTAATCTGTGTGATGTAACCTTGCTCATCAGTCTACCATGAAGAACCTTGTCGAATGCATTATTAAAGTCCATATAGATTGTGTCCACTGCTTTGCCCTCATCAATCATCTTTGTTACTACTTCAAAAAACTTAAGCAAGTTTGTGCGACACTATTTCCCACACACCGCCGTGTTGACTGTCCTAATAAGATCTTGCCTTTCCAAATACATGTAAAACCAATGACTGCAGATGCTGGAAACCAGATTCTGGATTAGTGGTGCTGGAAAAGCACAGCAGTTCAGGCAGCATCCGAGGAGCAGTAAAATCGATGTTTCGGGCAAAAGCCCTTCATCAGGAATACCGGTAGAGTGTCTGAAGGGTGGAGAGATAAATGAGAGGAGGGTGGGGAGAAAGTAGCATAGAGTAGAATAGGTGAGTGGGGGAGGGGATGAAGGTGATAGGTCAGGGAGGAGGGCGGAGCGGATAGGTGGAAAAGAAGATAGGCAGGGAGGACAAGTCATGGGGACAGTGCTGAGCTGGAAGTTTGGAACTGGGGTGAGGTGGGGGAAGGGGAAATGAGGAAACTGTTGAAGTCCACATTGATGCCCTAGGATTGAAGTGTTCAGAGGCGGAAGATGAGGCGTTCTTCCTCCAGGCGTCGGGTGGTTAGGGAGCGGCGGTGGAGGAGGCCCAGGACCTTCGTGTTCTCGGCAGAGTGGGAGGGGGAGTTGAAATGTTGGGCCACGGGGCGGTGTGGTTGATTGGTGTGGGTGTCCCAGAGATGTTCCCTAAAGCGCTCTGCTAGGAGGCGTCCAGTCTCCCCAATGTAGAGGAGACCGCATCGGGAGCAACGGATACAATAAATGATATTAGTGGATGTGCAAGTAAAACTTTGGGTGTGGAAGGCTCCTTTAAGGCTTTGGATGGAATTGTGGGTGCAGGTTTTGCAATTCCTGCAGTGGCAAGGGAAGGTGCCAGGACGGGAGGGTGGGTTGTATGGGGGCGTGGACCTGACCAGGTAGTCATGGAGGGAACGATCTTTGAGGAAGGCGGAAAGGGGTTGGGGATGGAAATATATCCCTGGTGTTTGGGTCTGTTTGGAGGTGGTGGAAATGTCAGCGGATGATTTGGTTTATGCGAAGGGTGGAAGGTGAGCACAAGGGGCGTTCTGTCCTTGTTACGGTTGGAGGGGTGGGGTCGATGACTGCATTGGCGCCACCTCTTGCTCCCGTGAGGAGGTTAAGGAATTCATCAACTTCACCAACACATTCCACCCTGACCTTAAATTTACCTGGACCATCTCTGACACCTCCCTCCCCTTCCTGGACCCCTCCATCTCCATTAATGACGACCGACTTGACACTGACATTTTTTACAAATCCACCGAGTCCCACAGCTACCTGGATTACACCTCTTCCCACCCTACCTCCTGCAAAAATGCCATCCCGTATTCCCAAATCCTCCGTCTCTGCCGTATCTGCTCCCAGGAGGACCAGTTCCACCACAGAACACGCCAGATGGCCTCCTTCTTTAGAGACCGCAATTTCCCTTCCCACATGGTTCAAGATACCCTCCAACGCATCTTATCCACATCCCGCACCTCCGCCCTCAGACCCCACTCCTCCAACCGTAACAAGGACAGAACGACCCTAGTGCTCACCTTCCACCCTACCAATCTTCGCATAAACCAAATCATCCGCCAACATTTCCGCCACCTCCAAACGGACCCGACCACCAGGGATATATTTCCCTCCCCACCCCTTTCCATCTTCCGCAAAGACCGTTCCCTCCATGACTACCTGGT
>NC_057738.1:14956080-14960902 GCF_004010195.1 Chiloscyllium plagiosum | reverse complement strand
CCACTCACCTATTGTACTCTATGCTACTTTCTCCCCACCCCCACCCTCCTCTCATTTATCTCTCCACCCTTCAGGCACTCTACCTGTATTCCTGATGAAAGGCTTTTGCCCGAAACATCAATTTTACTGCTCCTTGGATACTGCCTGAACTGCTGTGCTTTTCCAGCACCAGAAATGCATGTAAATCCCATCCCTCTGGATTCCCTCCAACAACTTGCCCACCACCAATTTCAGGCTAATTGGTTTGCAGTTCCCTGGCTTTTCCTTACCACCACCTTTCCATTGGCACCACATTAGCCAATCTCCAGTTTTTTGGCACCTCACCTGTGGCTATTGATACAAATATCTCAGCAAGGTGCCCAGCAATCACTTCCCCAGCTTCCCATAGAATTCTAGGGTACACCTGATCAGGTCCCAGAGATTTATTCACCTTTTATGCTTTTTAAGACATCCAGCACCTTCTCTGTAATAATAGATATTTTTCAAGATGTTGCTATTTATTTCCCCATGTTCTACATCCTCCATATCATTCTTCACAGTAAACACTGATGCAGAATTCTCATTTAGTATCTTCCCTGTCTCCTTCAGTTCTGCATGTAGGAGGCATTGCAGATCTTTAAGGATCTATTCTCTTGCTAGTTATCCTTTTGACCTTAATGTATTTATAAGATCCTTAACCTTATTTGCCCAAGCTATGTCATGTCCCCTTTTTGCCCTCCTGATTTCCCTCCTAAGTATACTCCAACTGCCTTTATACGTTTCTAAAGATTCATTTGATCTCTGCTGTCTATGTATGATGTATGCTTCTTCCTTATTCTTGACCAAAACCTCAATTTGTCTAGTCATTTAGCATTCCCTACCTCTACCAGCCTTGCCTTTCGCCTGTAACAGGAACATACTGTCTCTGGATTCTCATTATCTCACTTTTTTGAAGTCTTCCCATTTACAGCTATCCCTTTATCTGTCCCCAATCAACATTTCAAAGTTTTTGTGTAATACTGTGAAAATTAACCTTGCTTAAATTTAACCTTTAACTTTTAGATTGGGTCTACCCTTTTCTATCACTATTTAATACGAATAGAATTATGAACACTGGCCCCAAAATGCTCCCTCGCTGACACCTCAGCCACCTGCTCTGCCTGGTTTCCCAAGAATATGTCAAGTTTTGCGTGTTCTGTAGTAGGTGTGTCCACATATTTTCTTCTACACACTTAACAAATTCCTCTCCATTCAAGTCCTTATCATTATGGCAGTCCCAGTCTATGTTTGGAAAGTTAAAATCCTCTACCATAACCACCCCATTACTTTTGCAGATAACTGAGATCTACTTTCAAACCTGTTTCTCAATTTACTGCTGAATATCGGGGTATCTACAGTACAACCCCAATTAGGTGATCATCCCTTTCTTATTTCTCAGTTATACCCAAATAACTTCCCTGGATGTAATCTCAGGAATTTCCTCCCTAAGTACATTCATAATGTTATCCCTAATCAAAAATGCAACTCCCCCTCCTCTCCCGACTCCCTTACTATACTTCCTATTACACCTATACCTTGGAATATTAACAGCCTGTTCTGTCCATCCCTGAGCCATGTCTCTGTACTTGCTGTGATATCCCAGTCCCATGTTCCCAACCATGTCCTCAGTTCATCTGCCTTACCTATTAGGCCTCTTGCATTGAAATAAATGCAGTTTAATTTGTCGGTCCTACCTTGCTGTCTGCCTAGTTCCTCACTGTTTGACTTGCCCCTTTTCCCACCTGTACCAGTCTTAGACAGATCTCTCTCCTCACTACAGTGGGTCCCCAAACTCTGATGTCTAAAGATACTTGAATCAAACAGCAGAGGCAGTTAGCTGTGCACTTTACTGCTGGGTCAAATAGCAGTGCGGGTTTATTTCTCTGTTTGACTCATTTCCCATGTGCTCACTACCTTTAGTTCTCTTCCTACTTTTAAAGTGCTGTTGTTTTCATAAGTTTGTATTTAAATATCTAACAGTTATTAGATTTTGAAGAACGCCTAACCAGACTCTCTCTCTTTTCTCTAAAGATATAGCCCTGATATAGTGTTCCTGCAGGAAGTTATTGAACCGTATTACCTTTACTTAAAGAAGCGAGCAGTCAGCTACACAATTATTCCAGGTATGGAATGAACTATGACCTAAATCTTGCAGACTTGAATATCATATCTGTGACTGAGGAGAAAATGAATTGTGGTTTTAATTTTTGAAGTTTTTAATTGATCAGTGGTTTCTTTAGATTTTACTCTGAAGTATAATTGCTATTATAATGGGGAATTTAAAATTGCGAAATGAGCGTACAGTTGGTGGTCATGGGTTCAACTACTTAACCTTAAGCTTTGACATTCCTCCTTCCAATCTCTTTGCATCCTTAAAACCTATATTTTTTGACCTAGCTCTAAGTCATTTGTTCTAATCATCTTAACTTTATGATAATGCTCCTATTAAGCACCTTGGGATGTTTTACTATGTTAAGGTTGCTATTGGGTGTGTTGGAGGCAGGCTCAATTGAAGCATTTGAAAGACTGTTGTCTAAAAAAGAACAATGTGCAGGATTTTGGGGAGAAGGCAGAGAATGGCATTATGTGAAATGATTAATTGGAAAGTTGGTGCTGACACAGTGGGCCAAATAATCTTCTGTTGTATTGGAACAATTCGATGATATAAACAATAATTGTTGTTCAGTGATAAATGCATTAACCAGGTGGGAATGAAAGGTCTGTCGGAACAAATTACTGGAGATGGTGGAATCTGTACTGAAAACAACATATGCCACAGATCACATCGGGTCAGACAGCATCCATGGAGAGAGAGCAAGCTAACATTTTGAGTCTCAAAACGTTAGCTTGCTGTCTCTCTGATGCTGTCTGACCTATGATCTCTAGCATTTATTGTTTTTGGGAATGAAAGGTCTTCAGGAAGCACTGAAGTACAGCTAATTTCTGCTTTTCATTTCTCACGTTTTAGAATGCTTGTTTGATGACACCAGCCACTGATATGAATGCACAGTGTGTAAAGGGAGTTCTTCTATAATATGATGGTTGCGATCTTGTGCAACCCTGCATTATCGAAAAGTCGCGCTTTAGAAACAGTGCTTAAAAATGTTGGTGTTGTAATCTCATTAAAAGTTTCTCACTTTAGAAACTGCATCCCCAATTCATCAATTGTGTTACAGCGAATTCACATTAAAGAAATGCATGTTATAACAGAACGACCTGTATACACAATAACAGATGATTGCTAAATTAAGATAAACATTAAAAGATAAGTTATGCTTTGTTTTACGCTTTATTTATATAATCACTGTAAAATAGTATACTGCTTTAAAATCACATTAATGTTTTTTGTAACTAACCCATCACTGATTACTGCTGAGTGCATGTAAGCATGCACATAATAGTAAATCAGTTTTTGAAATTTGTGACTCACTATACTGTTTCATTCAAATAATGTCATTAATTGATACTTGTAAATATTTGAGTTACTGCTGTTAACACACATGCTCCTTGGTGTCAGCAAATGAAGCATTTTGATAAATGTCATTGAGAGTACAAATCACTCTGCCTCAGTAACAACTTGCCAATTCCATTGGCATGTTTTCAGTTCTATGAATATTCTGTAGATTTTATATTTGTTAAATGTGTTTTATTCATTGGACTCTCACTTACCAATTTTAGTTTGGATTAGAAAGAATTTTTGTAATGCCCTGGGCAGCAGCAAAAAATGTTTTTGATAGATGAAATTTCCATAGTCCTGTGGATGGTCAGCTGACCAGAGTGACCACTAGATGTCTACATGTTAAGATGTAGAAACAGTCTCCAAATTTAATTTTGAGATAGTTTAATCTAATAAGTGTCCCACAAATGAAGTGCAAATTTGTGGCAACTAAGTCAACTCTCCTGATGCACATTCGAGAATTAACCATGTTTGCACCAGGCAAGTTATGAACATTCTTCAAAAAATTAGATTGCTTTTCCTTTATTTTGCAGAACAGAATACTTTTCTTATTTCTAGAACTGGCACACAAAATATTCAGGGCAATGGGTGAATTCTGAAAGCTCTCAAAACATCTGGGAAAATTCAGTCACTGAAGACCAGTGGAAAAAGGTCATCCATAAATAGAATTGAAAGAATTGTACAGATCTTCTCCAGTCATAGACTGGTTCTCTCTCATGCTTGCTGCTCATGGGAGAGAACAAGTATATGACTGCTGTCCAATCAGATTGGAGGAGCTGGTAGTTTAAAAAGTAAAATGTTGGGAGTGAGAAAGTTGCCATAGGTTGGGTTTTTGTTGAGAGTTGGAGCTATGACTAGGTGTGGTTTGCCATAACTGGGGAAAAGTGGCAGTCTGCTGAGGTGTGGAGAACTTTTTGCCAGGGCAGTGTTTACTGAGCTGTGAAAGTGGAGCCTTTTACTGAGGCTGGGAGTTCTGACTGCTGAATTTGAAGTGGAAGTAGGCATTTGCCATATGACAGGAGATGAATACAAGAGAGGTGAAGGGAAGAAAAAAATTCCAAGTGAGTTGTAAGATGAAGGGAGATTCAAATGTGGAGATTGTGGGTTGGGAAGAAGGATGCTTCAATGGAGTGGGGGATTCAATAAAGAGTCTGCAAAAGCAGAAGAGAAAGAAAGCTGTCAATGCAGAGAACTATTTTATGTCAACAACGGAAGAATCAACTGAGAGTGAGGAAAACTTGAAATTACTTGGATCATGAATTCTTTGCAAATTAATGTGACCTCCAGCTTGTGGGCGGCACGGTGGCACAGTGGTTAGCACTGCTGCCTCACAGCGCCAGAGACCCG
>NC_057738.1:14942893-14955949 GCF_004010195.1 Chiloscyllium plagiosum | reverse complement strand
TCGGCGGGTCGGTGTGGACTTGTTGGGCCGAAGGGCCTGTTTCCACACTGTAATCTAATCTTAAGGAAGGCTAAGGTCAGAAGCTACAATACAGGAAAACCATGTCTGCAAATCTGAGATTCCATAATATTGATATTAATTACACAGTTAAGATATTCCAGCTTTGTGCAATTGAGATGAAAACCCACTACCTGTGGCCTTACAAGTTTGTGGAAAGTGTTTAAATTGATTGTGTTTTGAATGTATTTTGAAAGAATTTTTTGTTAATTTATGCTTGTCAATTTGTACCAATTTTGATACAGGTTGTTCTGCAATAACGCACTTTTTGTTAACATGAATTCATTATAACATGGTTAACGAATTGGGATCACTATTTCTAAAGTCCAAAGTTTTAAAGTGTATATTAGTTATAATGTGATTCTGGTCCCATTAATTTAAATGATGCTGCTATTATGCAATTTTCTTATAAGACAGGGATTGCATGAGAACAGAACTACTGCATTATAGCAGAACTGTAGTGATATCTAGGAAATTAATGGGTTTCTTATGTTTTGTGGCTTTAAGTTCAATGAAGCATGGATAATAATTGTTGTGGTTTTTGATTAATTCTTCCAATTCTGTCCTGAGAGTCCAATTACCACATCTAACAAAATAAACACAGAATGATAAAACAATGAACTGCAAATGCTGGAGACCTGAAACAAAACCAAAAATTGGTGGAGAAACTCTGTTTAAGAGAAAAACAGAGTCAATGTTTCAAGTCCACATCACAGATGCTGCCCGACAGGATGAGTTTCTCCAGCAATTTCTGTTCTCGTTTGTCACAAATACAGAAGGTATTATTAACGTGACCACATTATCTCATAAATGAATTAGTGAGGATGAAAAATATGCCCTTAAATCAAAATGGAGCCCCTGAGAAAATTTCAATCTTACCTTTTTTAAAAAAATGTTTAGTACCATTGGGAGAAAGTTAGTTTACTTTATTGTCCTCTAAACATACAGTCATCTCAGAATCAATTCAAAATAATTCTTGCCTCCCAAAGACTTACTTTTCTTTTCCCAGCCTGGTATTTACTAATCCCAGAAACGGCCTTTTTATGGTGAGAACATTACCAGAGATCCTGTCGTTGCCACAGGACTCTTCAGCTTTGATTAACTCCTCATAAGTTGGATCTTTTCAATCTGAATGTGAGTTTCCTCTTGCATGGTGAACCATAAAGACTCTGGGCCTCTAGCTGCTCTGTCTGTTTTTTTTTCTCTCTGTCTGACTCCTTGATGGACTAACTCACCTGTCTGTGATATTTAGTGATATTTTAGGTAAACCTGTAACCCACTATTAAAATGTGTTCCTCTACACCTTTCCCATTCTCAAAGCCCATCACAATGGCAATATGAATCATATGGATCTTGTATCCAGGTAAAATTGCTGATAAACTACTTCAAAACCAATTGATGTCTAAACTGCATAGCTATGTAGCTGCTCCAAAGGTTCATGCATGATGATTGGTATGTCCACATCATTTGCAATATTGACTTCAGGTTCTGGAAGTAACTGCCATGCTCAGAAGTCCACAGGCAATAACAGAATTAGCAGAAATGCGAGAAAAAGCCTAACTCTTTTATCTTTGAAGTAATCAGACAGATTAAAGCGCCTGTTTACAATCAGCCATCTCCCCACTTTTCTGGCGCTTTTGAGACTGAATCATGGATAGTGCATTGTCATTGTTTCCAAGTGTCAACACATAACATCTTTCCAGTAAAACAATTTTGGCCCTTTACTCTCCAAGGAACAAAAGCTTGCTGTGGGCCAGATTTTGGAATCGGTGCCTTGATCCCTTTGATTAAAGGTAAAATAAGAGTCCCAAAACATAACAATCTTGTGACCCTCATAATTTTAACAACTGGCAAATGGCAAGGAGAACTTTAATGTGGCATCTGTCACTAGGTGGAGTATCTCTCCAAATCAGTGTTATACTTTGAAAGGGAAAGAAGTGATATTTAGTCATACAAGACATTTGAGAAATTACAACGTGTTGTCCCTTTTTAAAGAAATTTCAATTATATTGCTGCATTTTCTTGCTATTATGATGTGAAATGAGTAATCTTTATAATTTATCTTTCAAATCTAAGTTATCATATAGTGTGAAGTCATAAAGATGTACAGCACGGAAATAGACCCTTCGGTCCAATTCGTCCACGCCGACAAGATATCCCAACCTTTAGTCCATATCCCTCCAAATCCTTCCTATTCATATACCCATCCAGATGCCTTTTAAATGTTGCAATTGTACCAGCTTCTACCACTTCCTCTGGCAGCTCATTCCATATATACACCAACCTCTGCATCAAAAAGTTGCCCCTTAGGCCTCTCTTATATCCTTCCCTTCTCACCCTAAACCTATGCCCTCCAGGTCTGGACCCCCCCACCCCAGGGAAAAGACTTTGTCTATTTACCCTATCCATGCTCCTCATGATTTTATAAACCTCTATAAGGTCACCCCTTAGCCTCAGACGCTCCAGGGAAAACAGCCCCAGCCTATTCAACCTCTCCCTATAGCTCAAATTCTCCAACGCTTGTAAATCTTTTCTAAACCCTTTTCAAGTTTCACAACATCCTTCAGAATTGCACACAATATTCCAACAGTGGCCTAACCAATGTCCTGTACAGCTGCAAAATGACCTCCCAACTCCTGTACTCAATACTCTGAGCAATAAAGGAAAGCATACCAAACGCTGCCTTTAATAACCTAGTTAGCTGCGACTCCACTTTCAAGGAGCTATGAACCTGCACTCCAAGGTCTTTGTTCGGCAACACTCCCCAGGACCTTACCATTAAGTGTATAAGTCCTGCTAAGATTTGCATTTTTAAACTCCAGTTGCCACTCCTCAGCCCATTGGCCCTTCTGATCAAGATCCTGTTGTAATCTGAGGTCTCCTCGCTGTTCACTACACCTCCAATTTTTGGTGTCATCTCCAAACTTACTAACTATACCTCTTCTGCTCACTTCCAAATCACTTATATAAATGTCGAAAAGTAATGGACCCAACACCGAGCCTTGTGGCACTCCACTGGTCACAAGCCTCCAGTCTGAGAACCAACCCTCCTCCATCACTGTCGTCTTCCTGCGAGGCAGTTCTGTATCTAATGGCTAGATTTCTTTGTATTCCATGAGATCTAACCTTGCTAACCAGTGTCCCATGGGGAACCTTGTCGAACCCCTTACTGACGTCCGTCATTACAGAAGTAAATTCTGAAAGACTTTTACACTCTTATAATGAACAAAGCTCGCTTTTATAACACTATTTGGAGGCAGATGAGGCTTTAAAAAAAAAAGGTTCATGATCCACATTCATCTGAGCATGATTGCTTCACACGTGACAGGTTAAAATTCTCCATATTTACCAACATTCAGTGGCTTGACATCTCACTGGGGTGAGAAAGAACATCAGTTCCTTTTCCTATCCGCTTTGTATCTCCAGCATGTTGAATACATTACACTCTGTTCCCTCATCTAAATCATTGGATATAATAAATTTTTTGGCTTCTTTGTGCCTTGCCATGATGTTGTTGCATCCCAGTGCTATAATCTTGAGTCCAAACAATTACTCATGAGAGGAAAGAAGTTAACTCTGAACTGTAGGACCAGTAATCCCAAACAGACCTAGGGTTGCCTGTAAATGCTAAATTTATCCAGTTAGTCTCTTGGGCCTCTAGTTTGCAGAAATTACTCTTTTTGACTTTATCCAATCACTGGAATAGAAGATTTCTTGTGTCTTGCATTTCTCAGCTCCGTTTAATGCATCATCGAACATGTGGCTGAGCTGTTAGTCTTCCAGAAGATATTGACCAGAGTATCATCACAGGTGTTCCACCAATTGGATCTCTAAGTAAAATAACCTTGCATTTATGGGACATCCACCCTTAATAAACATAGAACCTCTATAAGTCACAATTTAAGTGTAATCACTATTCCAGCATAGAAAAACAACAACACAGCAAGGTCCTACAGACTACAATGAAATAAATGATCCGATCATTTGTTTCAGGTGTTGGTTGAAGGGAAATGTTGGTATGGAGACAAGAGCTGCTTACACTTCTTAGTGCTAAATATTACTGTGCTGTTTACTCAACTGAGAAGAAATTTGGCTGAGTATTTGGCATTAGAAAGTTGCCCTCTGTACTGCACCATAATCCAGGTTAAATTGTGCTCTGGATTCTGGAGTGTGACTTAACTCGTGATCTTTTGTCTCAGGCTAGAATTCTACCTTTGAGCCAAGGCTGACAACTAATTGAAGTGTTGAGTCCTAAACTGCTACAGCTATGTCTGAAGATTCTGTCTTGACCCAAAAGGTTGGAAGAGTATCTGCTTATAAGGTTCATGTGCCTCCCCTCTTGTAGGATTCTGCCCTGTTTTAAAAAATTCTCAAGGTCAGGTTCGTAGGAGAGTAGTCTGACACAGAACAAACGACCAAGAGGCGAGTCTGCTAGAATATGAGCATTTTATCCCCCGCAGCGTCGCCACAACCAGGTCTCATACTACAACGGGTCTGGTTTATACTCACTCTACATGTTACCGGAACTGGGAGCCGTCAGTTCTCATAGAGCGGTTGCCAACAACCCACGCTCGGCGGTTAAACGTAACCCCGGAGCAGACTCCCGGGTCTGGCTTATACTCACTCTACATGTTACCGGAACTGGGAGCCGTCAGTTCTCGTAGAGCGGTTGCCAACAACCCACGCTCGGCGGTTAAACGTAACCCCGGAGCAGACTCACCGAACTGGAGACTTTTCCAGCTGATATACTCTTTTCCAGATATAAACATTCATGTGAACAGCAGAGCAAGGCTAAAAAACACATTCCATTCTGGTTACATACAGATAAGAAGATTCACACGGGAAGGTGTATAACAAGATTCACACGGGACTAAGCGACACCTTCCATTTTCGGTTAGAGCAGAGCAAGGCTAAAAAACACATTCCATTCTGGTTACATACAGATAAGAAGATTCACACGGGAAGGTGTGTAATAAGATTCACACGGGACTAAGCAACACCTCCATTCCGGTTAGATTCACACATGTATTGGGACATAATTTTTAACCGTTTCACCACATTCCACTGCTTGGCCCAATACATGTGTTACATTAAGATTCACACATGTATTGGGACATAATTTTTAACCGTTTCACCACATGCCCCTAGAGTACAAAACTTTAAACACTACACTGACCATCATTAACCCTGAGGAGTTACAAAGACACAGATTAGGATGTTCAAAAATGCATTCAAAATGTTAAGAGTACTATAAAAGATATAATAGAGTATTTAGAAGGCACATCATAATCGGAAACGGCATGGTTTAATGAAGATGAGATCATACCTGACAAATAGAATTCTTTGAGGAGGTAGCAAGCAGGATAGATAAAATGGAAGCAGTGAATATAATAAAATGGAAATTCACAAGACATTGAATAAGGTATCACGTAGAGCCCAGGATGTTAGAGGTAGCATATTATTATGGATAGAAGATTCTTTAACTAATAGAAATTTGGGATAAGGAGGCCATTTTCAGGCTGAAAACCTGTAATTAGTGGTGTGCTAGGACCACAGTTATTTGAAATACATATTAATTTGAATGAGGAATGCCAAGTTTGCAGACGATAAAGAGAGATTGGAAGTTGACGTACAGGTTCTGCAGAGGAATACATACCAGTTAATCGAGTGGGCAAAAACTTGGCAGATAATGTCAGGAGATGTGGTTATTGCAGTTTGGCAGGAAGAATAGAGGGGCTGAATAATATTTGAATGAAGAAAGACTGCAGAAAGCTACAAAACAGAGGTAATTGGAAGCTCTTGTCCATGAATCACAAAAAGCTGGCATCCAAATTCAGTGGGTAATGAGGAAATGCCAGTCTCCAGCTACTTTGATTTGCTCCATGTGACATCAAAGGATTGAGAGCACTGGATATTGCAAAGGATATTGGGCCTGACAACTTTGCAGAAGACTTGTGCTCTAGAACTTGCTGCATTCACAGAAAAACTGTTCCCTTACAGCTATAACACAAGCATCTGACCAACAATGTGGAAAGTGCCCAGGTATGTCCTATATGCAAAAAGCAGGACAAATCCATCTCAATCAATTACCACTCCATGAGTAAAGTGATGGGAGGTGTCGTCAACAATGTTATGAAGCAATAGTTACTTACCAGTAACATGCCCACTGATACTCAGTTTGGGTTTGGCTGAGTTCATTTTGATTCTTTTTCTCATTCTAGTCTTCGTCCATATATGGACAAAAGAACTGAGTTCTCTAGATGAGTTGAAAGTGACTGCAATTTAGATTAAGGCTGCATTTGGAGTGTGGCATCCAGGATCTGTGGCAAAATTGGACTCAGTTGGAATCAAGGGGTTGACGCAAAGGAAGGCTATTGTGGTGTTGGAGATCAGTCATCTTGGCTTCATGGTATTTCTGCACGAGTTCTTGAGTAGTGTCCTTAGCTCAGCATCTTCAGTCAATTAATCAATTACTTTCCCTTCATCCTAAGGTGAGAAGTGAGGACTTTTTGTGCTGTTGTCAGCAATGTTAAGTGCTATTCCTCAGATACTGAAGCAGTCCATGCCCAAATGCAGCCAGATGTGGGTACGTAGCAAATAATATTAGTGCAACACCAGTGTCAGGCAATGATTACCCCAAGTGAGAACCTATCCACCCCCCTAATGACATTCAAATATGTTACCATCACTGAATCCCCCACTATCAGCATCCTCTAGTACCATTGACCACAAACTGAACTGGACTAATCATATTAGTACTGTGCTACACAGCAGCTGGATCAGAGGCTAGGAATCTTGCAGTGAGTAACTCCCAACATGACGCTTAAAGCGCAAACTATACCTGCAAGGCACAAGTCAATGGTGTGATGGAATATTCTTCCATTTGCCTGGATGAGAGCAGCTCCAACAACATTAGAGAAGCTTAACATTATCCAGCACAATCTGGCACAACATCGACAAACACAATGTTATGTATAGGCTTCCTAGCAGTAGTTAGGTTGTGGGGAAGAAAACCAATGAGATAGACATGCAAGAAAGGCATTATTAAAGTAACCATAGGGGTCTTCAATATGCAGATGGACTGGGAAAATCAGGTTGGTGATGGATCCTGAGAAAAGGAATTTGTGGAATGTCAAAGAGGTGGGTTTTTTTGGATTAGCTTGTGATAGAGCCCACAAGGGAACACCAGATTTGGTGATGTGTAATCAGACAGGCTTGATTAGGGAGCTTGAGGTGAAGAAACCCCTAGGGGACAGTGACCATAATATGATAGAATTCACCCTGCAGATTAAGAGGAAGAAACTGGAGTCTGAAGTAACAGTATTGTAATTGAGTAAAGGTAACTATAATGACATGAGGGAGGAGATGGCCAGAGTTGATTGGAAAGGGAGATTAGCAGGGCAGATGATGGATCGGCAATGGCAGGAGTTTCTGCGGGTACAGGAGAAATTAATCTCCAGGAAGAAGCAGCATATTCAGGGGAGGACAAGACAACTATGGCTGACAAAATAAGTCAGCGACAGCATAAAAGCAAAAGAAAAAGCAATAGTGAAGATTAGTGGGAAGCTAAAGGATTTGAATGCCTTTAAAAATCAGCAGAGGATCACTTTTTAAAAAAAAAACAGGGGGAGAAGGTGGCGTATGAGGGTTAGCTAGCTAGTACCATGAAGAAGTTTGCAAGAGTCTTTTAGATATATAAAAGATATGAGAGAGACCAGAGTGGACATTGACTGCTGGAAAAGTAGTAATGAGAAGCAAAGAAATGGTGAAGGAATTGAAAAGGTACTTTGCATCAGTCTTCAAGGTGCAAGACACCAGCATACCAAAACTTTGAGAGTTGGGACAGAAGTGAGTGTAGTGGTCATCATGAAGAAGAAGGTACTGGGGATGCTGAAAAGTCTGAAGGTGAATAATCACCCAGACTAAATGGACTACACCCCAGAATTCTCAAGGAGATAGCTAAAGAGTTTGTGGAGGCATTGGTGGTCTTCCATGAATTACTGGAGTCCGGGAAGATCATGGAGGATGGGAACATGGCTAATGTAACATCTCTATTTCAGAAGGGAAGGAGACAAAATACAGGAAGATATAGGCCAGCTAGCCTGACCTTGGTACTTGGTTAGATTTTAGAGACCATTTTTATGGATCAGACTGTGGAGTACTTGGAAGTGCATGGTAAAATCAGGCTGAGTTGGCATAGCTTTATCAGGCGGAGGTCGTGCCTGACAAATCTGTTCGAATTCTTTGAGGCGGTAACAAGCAAATTAGAAAAAGGAGATTCAATGGGCATGATCTATTTGGATTTCCAGAAGACCATTGATAAGGTGAAGCACAGGAGGCTGCTAAATAATATGAGCCCATGGTGTTAGGGGCAAGATACTGACATGGATAGAGGATTGCCTGACTGGTAGAAGGCAGAGAGTGGGCATAAAGGGATCATTTTCAGGATGGCAGCCAGTGACTAGTGGAGTTCTGCTGGAGTTAGTGTTGGGACCACAACTATTCACATTTATGCAGATCACTAATGTATAAAGGACCTGAAGGCACTGTTGCTAAGTTTACAGGTGACAAAAAGGTGGGTGGAGGAACAGGTAGTATTGAGGAAGCAAGGAGGCTGCAGGAGGACTTGGTCAGGCTAGGAGAGTGGGTAAAGTGGCAGACAGAATACCATATGGGAGAGTATGAGGTTAAGTATTTTGGTAGGAAGAATAGAAACACAGGCTATTTTCTAAATGGGGAAAAACTTTGAAAATTGAAGGGACTTGGGGGTCCGAGTTCAGGTTTCTCCTAAAGTTAACACGCAGATTCAGTTGCAGTTAGGAAGGCAAATACAATGTTAGCTGTTATTTCATAAGGGTTAAAATACAAGAGTAGAGATATCCTGCTGAAACTATGTAAGGCTCTCATCAGACCACACTTAGAATATTGTGAACTGTTTTGGGCCCATATCTAAGGAAGGATATGCTGACATTAAAGGGGATCCAGAAGAGATTTGCAATAATCATCCAAGGAATGAAGGGCTTGTCATATGAGGAGAGATTGAGGACTCTGGGTCTGTAAATGATGGAGTTTGTGTGGATTAAAGGGGATCTGATTGAAAATGACAGAATACTGAGAGACCTGAATATGGTAAGTGTGGAGAGGATGTTTCAACTAGTATGAGAATCTAAGAGCTGAGGACAAGGCCTTAGAGTGAAGGGAGATGAGGGAGAATGTCATCACTCAGAGGGTGGTGAATTTGAGGGACTTATTGTCACAGAAGGCTGTGGAAGCCAAGTCATTGAGTGTCTTTAAGACAGAGATAGGCTCTTGATTAGTCAGGTGATCTAATCTACAGGGTGAAAGCAGCAGAATGGGGTTGAGAAACATATTAGTCAAGATCGAATGATGGCGCTGACTCGACAGGCCAAATGGCCTAATTCTGCTCCTATACCTTTATGGTCCTATGTCACTGCCCTGCATTTCTGAAACATGACCTCTCTGCTTTTATATTCAATTCCCCTTTGTGATAAATAATAACACTTCCTCAACCTGCATTCTAACCTTTTGTGATTCATGTCCAAGGCCATCTAGTCCTTCTGTATACACAGAGCTCTAAAGTGTCTCGCCATTTAGATAATATGCCTTTTATTCATCCTGTCAAACTGGGCAATTTCACACTCCCCCACATTATACTCCATTGGTCATATCTTTGCTCACTGGTGTGGCTGTCATTAATGTCCTTTAGTTAATTAGATTTTCATGTTTCATCAGCCAGTTGCTTTTGCAGTTTTTAATCTAATTAATAACTTTGTTTAATTTATTAAATTTAGTTAATATTTCAACATATTTTGTGTTTCCTGGTTAAAACCCATGACCTAGTTTAGAAAGAAGTGAAATAAATACTTGTGTAGTAATCACGTACCTGTTTTCCTGTGATGTCACATTTTATTTTTTGTTTCAGTGTGAAACATTCATTTGTAGCTTAACAACCTTGTCAACTTTATCTGAGTTCCCGCTTCTCCTCGCCGGACTTATTGATAAGTCATACTCTAACAGAAAAGTCTTGAGGAGCTAACAGCAACATTCCTTACTTTCCCATTGCTTGCTGAACTAATGTGTTTGGAGCATATGATGATATACAAATCTATTCTTGATAACTGCTGCAATTATACTTTTCCACTTGCTGTTTCTCTGCTCTGAAATTATCACTTGATCAATTTTCATGTGGCAACTGCCTTTATTGCCTCTAGTTGTGTCCTGTTATTTGTGCCCGTAAGGATACACAAAATCATTTGAAACACCTCAGCTTTCAAAATGCACTTGGCACTCATATTCCCCAGAATGATTAGAGGATAAATGGTCATTGTCTTGATTACTGCATGATCTCTCAATCTATGTATTGATTAGCATGAGAGTAGTGTGACGTTATAACTTAACTGCAGTCGTCTGTAGTGGTGCTGCATTTGCTGATAACAAGCTTTAGGATCCTATTGTTTTGTTGTGTCAAAGGTGTAGAACATTACATGTTAGTACTGTAATATGTATTAACTGTTGGCAGGGAGAATGAAAAAACAGCCTATTACTAAATGGTGAGTTGTGAAGTTATAAGGTGGACAGGAACCTGTGTGTCTTAGTTAATTTATTGTGACAGATTAGTAAGCAGGCAAAGCAAATACTTAAATAATAGTGCACTAGCTTTTCTTATTGCAAGAGAAATTGATCATAAAAGTACAGAGGTTATGTTTCATTTACACAGGGCACTAGTGAGACTACATTTGTAGTATTATGTATAATAGTGATCTTGTGTAGGAAGGGATGAAAAATGCATTTTAAGCAGTTCATCCAACTAACTGTTGGAATGGACAGTTTGCCTTGGGGAGAGGTAGACAACCTAATCTTGTATCCTTTGGCATTTAGAAGCATAAGAGGCAATTTGACTTAAACATCTAAGGAACTGAGGTGTCTTGACAGGATATAGAGAGGGTATTTCCTCTTGTTTTAGATTCTTCCACTAGAGGCTGCCTTTTAAAACAAGGGGTCGGACGTGGCAAGATACCAGCAGTTCTGTAGAACCGCCATATATGGCTCTGCCTACCAGCCAAGGCATACTGGTGTTTTTTTTTTGCCATCCCTGGCCAACTTATGTGAAGGAACTATTAATTTTAACCTTACAAAACACATATATTTATTAATATTTGGGAATGGGAAGGATGCCAAAAGGAAAAGGAGCGAGCAAATAGCAGCAGGGAGGACACTCCCCTGCAGAACCGGGCACACCAGCAGCAGCAGCCTCTCCCGAACCCCCGGGGAACCTGTCAGATTCACAGGAATTGGTGGTGGCGATGGCGAGACTTACCTCGAAGGTTGGGGCTGCTATTGAGGAGATCCATGAGGAGTTCTGTGCCCAGGTCCAACCCATTGCAGGAAACCCATCTTGATGGGGAACACCTGAAGCTACAACAGAGGGGGTTATGACTGGGTATTCTTTTCATCCTTTACTACTAAAAGTAGGGGAGTGGTGGTACTTATCCAGAAAAATCTTCTGTTCACATTATTAGAGCAGGTGAAAGATGAACAAGAGCGGTCTATGATACTTAAGGCCCTGATACATGAGGAATATGGCATTTTAAATGTCTACTTTGAGGAGTTCTTGACTATCAACTCAGGCACGGCTACTAGTCCGTCTCTGCTATGGGAGTCCGCTAAGGCCTTTGCTCAGAGATTAGTTATTTCTTATTTGGCTAGCTGGAAACGACAGAAGGGGGAGCAGCAGCGACTACTTGAGACGCAGTTGAAAGCCACCAAGGCGGCACATTTTGCACAGCCTTCGGTGACTGAGCTACAGCGGATCACTGCACAAACCGCAAAGAAAGAACTTGTTAGGAATGGAGATCTCTTCTGAAACATGGGAGGACATATGGGAGAACGTGCGAAAGACCTCAATCTGTAATAGGACAATAGAAACCTGAGAATGACGAGAACGAGGGTAGGTCCGATCAAGGACAGTAGTGGGAGACTGTGTATTGAGTCGGAAGAGATAGGAGAGGTCATGAACAAGTACTTCTCTTCAGTATTTACGAACGAGAGGGACCGTATTGTAGAAGAGGAGAGTGTGAAATGGACTGGTAAGCTAGAAGAGATACCTGTTAGGAAGGAAGATGTGTTGGACATTTTGAACAACTTGAGGATAGACAAGTCCCCCGGGCCTGACGGGATATATCCTAGGATTATGTGGGAAGCAAGAGAGGAAATTGCAGTACCGTTGGCAATGATCTTCTCGTCTTCACTGGCAAAGGGAGTGGTACCAGGGGACTGGAGAGTAGCGAATGTTGTGCCCCTGTTCAAAAAAGGGAATAGGGATAACCCCGGGAATTACAGGCCTGTTAGTCTTACTCCTGTGGTAGGCAAAGTAATGGAAAGGGTACTGAGGGATAGGATTTATGAGTATCTGGAAAGACACTGCTTGATTAGGAACAGCCAGCACGGATTTGTGAAGGGTAGGACTTGCCTTACAAGTCTTATTGAATTCTTCGAGGAGGTGACCAAGCATGTAGATGAGGGTAGAGCAGTGGATGTAGTAAACATGGATTTTAGTAAGGCATTTGATAAGGTTCCCCATGGTAAGCTTATGCGGAAAGTCAGGAGGCATAGGATAGAGGGAAATTTGGCCAGTTGGATAGAAAACTGGCTAACCGGTCGAAGGCAGAGAGTGGTGGTAGATGGTAAATATTCAGCCTGGAGCCCAGTTACAAGTGGAGTTCCGCAGGGATCAGTTCTGGGTCCTCTGCTGTTTGTAATTTTTATTAATGACTTAGATGAGGGAGTCGAAGGGTGGGTCAGTAAATTTGCAGATGATACGAAGATAGGTGGAGTTGTGGACAGTGAGGAGGGCTGTCGTCGGCTGCAGAGGGACTTAGATATGATGCAGAGCTGGGCTGAGGAGTGGCAGATAGAGTTCAACCCTGCCAAATTTGAGGTTGTCCATTTTGGAAAGACAAATAAGAATGCAGAATACAG
>NC_057738.1:14896928-14942724 GCF_004010195.1 Chiloscyllium plagiosum | reverse complement strand
AAACTTTTTCCCGGGTACAACAGAGTGTTACAAGGGGACATAAATTTAAGGTGAAGGGTGGAAGGTATAGGGGAGATGTCAGGGGTGGGTTCTTTACCCAGAGAGTGGTGGGGGCATGGAATGCGCTGCCCGTGGGAGTGGTAGAGTCGGAATCATTGGCGACCTTTAAGCGGCATTTGGATAGGTACATGGATGGGTACTTAATCTAGGTTAGAAGTTCGGCACTACATCGTGGGCCGAAGGGCCTGTTCTGTGCTGTATTGTTCTATGTTCTATGTTTTAATAGCTACGCAGTTAAAAGTTCTGCACAGGGTTCATCTGGCACCGGACCGTCTGGCGAAGTTTTTGAAAAAGGGGCATCTTCAATGTGCCCCAAATGTAAAATAAGTGAAAGTACTCTTACCTATTGTTTCTGGACATGCCACAGGCTCCATGTTTATTGGAGTGCTGTGGCGGGAGAGATAGGGAGGGTATTGAGGACTGAAGTTAAAGTAGGCCCAATATCTCTCCTAGGTCTACCGAATTTATCATCCTTAGATGGGCATGGGAAGAAACTATTTAATATTCTTACTTACTGTGCACTGAAGAATATTCTGATGAATTGGGTGTCTGAGAGTCTACCGGACTTGCTGGGATGGTGGAAATTAATTATGGAGCACATTCCCTTGGATTTTTTTTTTTACAAACATGGTACACTCCACAACAGACCTTTTTTTTTATATAAGTCATGGCAGCCCTTTTTTTGTTGGCTATCTTAACCTCCAGGGTGTTTTTTTTTTAAACCAGTATGGTTAGATTTGTTGAGCCCTGGGCCCTGGATGGGGGAGCTCCTGAGTTAATGGGAGCTTTGCGCCGAGCATAGCTGTTTTGTGTTTTTGTGTGTCCTTTTTGTTTTGTTTTATCCATCTCTTATTTAAGAGAGAGATGAGAATTTTTTTATCTCCTGTTGAAAGGTTTTGTAACTCTTTTTCAAAAGGTATTGGAAACAGAGTTTTTGAACATTTTTAAGGCAGAGATAGTTAGATTCTTGATAAGTAACAGGGTGAAACCTTATCAGAAGTAGGCATGAATGTAGAGCAATCAGGAGAAAGTGAGAACTACGGATACTGGAGAGTCAGAGTCGAAAAGGGTGGCACTGGAAAAGCACAACAGATCAGGCACCAGCTGCGGAACAGGAGAGTTGATATTTCGGGCATAAGCCCTTCATCAGGAATGTGGAGAGGAGGTAGAGAGAAGAGAAATAAATAGGGGGTGGGTGTGGGGCTGGGGGGGAAGTTAGATGAAAGGTGATATGTGAATGCATGTAATTGTGATAGGTTGGTGGCGAGGCAGAAGTGGATAGGTGGGAAGGAAGATGGAGGAGGCTTGAGGGGCCGAATGGCCTACTCGGCTTCTGATTTGCATACTTCCATTTGAATTTGAGTGCCATTAGTTCACATGTTGATCCAACAATATAGAGTGGTGCAAATGCTGAGGTTCATTGGAAAAACTGATAATTTTGTTAATAATTTCTTAATTATGTTGTTATTTGTCAGTCACATTAAATATAATCTACAAGTGACTAGGGCCAAATGTGGTAATGAAGTTTATTTGACTTTCAACCTGGCTTTTTGATATTTGTTCAGACCTCTGAATTTGGCACTGAGAAATGTGCTGTAGATTTGAATATTCTAAGTAGCTTTTTATTGTATAAAAGTGTGCTTGGTAAAGTGTGTGGTTCTCCAGAACCATCCACTGAGATTCATTCTGGACTAGAGCAGAGTGGCAACAATAAAAGTGCAGATGCTGGAAATCTAAAGTGATAACATAACATAAATGGTATTAAGCATCAGTAAGACAGCAATAACCTGCTCGGTTAGGTTCTACCAGACCTACTCAACGCCTGAGGCCTTTACAATCTTGACCTAAATTTGGTCAAACAACTGAATTCAAGAGTGAAGGTGAGTGATTATTTTTGACATCAAGGTAGCATTTGACCAAGTGTGGTCTCAAGAAGCCTGAGCAAAACTGCTTCCAGTGGGAATTGGGGGAGAGGAACTGTCCACTGTTTGAAGTCATACCTAATACAAAGGAAGATTATTGTTGGAGGTCAGTCATCTCAAAGCCAAAAGCTCCTTGGTGTCCTAATATCTCTTAGTATCCTGGGCCCAAACATCTTCAGCTGCTGTATCAATGACCTTCTTCCTGTCTTTTAGTCAGAGATATGGGGATATTCACTGATGTTTGCAAACATTCAGCACCATTGATGGTGACTCAGATACTGAAGCAATTTGTGCCTGTGTATAGCCACACTTGGACAACATTCAGGCTTGAACTGAAAAGCGCAAGTCTCCTTTGCAGCACACAAGTGCCAGACAACCACTGTGTGAACAATAGAAAATCTAACTGTCTTCCCTTAGCAACACCAATACTGAATTCCCCCCAAACTGTATAAGTCCAGTGGTTGTTATTGATCAGATGCTGAACTGAACTAGCCACAAAAATACTGTGGCAACAGGATTGGGCTTGAGATAGAGAATACTGTGGTAAGTAACTCGCGTCCTGACTCCCAAAATCTGTCCATCATCTACAGAGCACATGTTGGGAATGTGATGGAATGATCTCCAAATGGCTGGATGGTGTAGGCTCCAACAACACTCAAAAGTTCAAGATTTGGAGGTGTCAGTGTTGGACTGGGGTGGACAAAGTTAAAAATCACACAACACCAGGTTATAGTCCAACACTTTTATTTGGAAGCGCTCGCTTTTGGAGCACTGCTTATTCATCAAGTGGTTGTGGAGTATAAGGACAGCATAATTTCAAATGTTCAATACCATCCGGGTCAAAGCAGTTAATTTGATTGGCACCTCATTCACCAGCTAAAACATTAACTCCTCCTTCAATTAGCAGCACACAAGTAACAGTCTGTACTATCTGCAAGATCTACATTCATAACAGCAAATCATTTAAACCTCCTTTGATAGCACCTTCCAAAACCTGTGATCTCTACCATCTAGAAGGACCAGGATAGTGTGTACATAGGAATGTCACCACCTACAATATCCTTTAAAAGACACCCTGACTTGAAATCATATCCTTGTCCCTTCACTGTCAGTCAATGTCCTGGAGGTCCCTTTCTTATAGTGCTTGGATGTCCCTATATCTCACACACTGCAGTGGTTCAAGAAGGCAACTCAACACGACCCCCTTTAGGGCATGGGATGGGCAAGAAGTGCTGGCCCAGCTAGCAATGCCCCACAGCCCATGAACAAATAAATAAAAAATAATTGGAAATGTTCATCAGGACATGTAGTATCCGTGGAGCGAGAAACAAATTCTTGTTTCAGACAGGTGACCTTTTTTTAGGTTCTACCTGATGTTTTCCTACTCCACCATGAGTTCTGATCATAGTTCATCAACATGAAACTTTATCTGTTTCTCTCTCCATGGGTGCTTCCTAACCTGATGAATGTTTCTAGTATTTTCTTTTCTAAGAACAAAACAAGTCTGAAGTCTTGTTTGTGTCCTGCTTCCATTGTCTCATTCTTGGCCATGCCTTCAGCTATCTAGGTCTCAAGCTAAAGAATTGCCTCCCTAAAATGTTGTGTTGATCTGCCTCTTGTTGTCTTTTCAGTCACTCCTTACAATTTACTTCACTTCATTAATATCTTTGTGTGGTTTATTGTCAACTTTTGTTTCACACTGCTGTAAAACTGGGATATTTACTGTTAACTTTGCAATATAAGTATGTCACTGTAAACTTCAAACTTAAGAAGATTTCTTGAATAAAATTAACTTTTCACTAAATGGGAAAGAGGAAGGAAAAGTTTTATTTAATAAAGAAATTTAGGAATTAATTTTTTTGTGTTTAGGAGATGAAGATGACTACTTCACAGCCATTATGCTGAGAAAATCTCGCGTAAAGTTATTGAAACAAGAAATAACACCTTTCCCAACTACCTCTATGAAGAGAAACCTTCTTGCTGTTCAGGTAGGAAGATGCAAAATTCCTCATCTAAAGAGGAATTTAATAATTGGTAAACAACTTATGTGAAGAAACTGCTTTGTGAACTTCACCCTAGTAATGTTTCTTGGGGGGGGGGGGGTGGCAAAACCTTCTAAAAGTGAAAACGTTTTTAAGCATCTATTTAAGTTCTGCAGTTGTAAAAGTTCTAAAGATCAAGCTTATTGGTAGGTAAGCATAGTGTGTGTTGCTCTGGCTTTATAAAAGGATGTGTTTGAGCAAAATTAGAGTAAGTAGAATAAAAAGTTATATCAGCAAACATGTTTTAATTGAGCTAGAATTGAAATAGAAAGCAATCTCATTAACTTGAGAGCCTCTAATCACTTTCCTACCTGTACAGTAATGTCTGTTATACCACAGGAATCTTTTCTTGATCCTCTCTCTTTTCCAGTTATGTGCTACCTTTTGGTGAGTTCAACCAATATGATGAAGGGTGAGATTTTGTATGCATACTGCTGTCAGCCAGCTGAAATCTATCTAGGAGAACGGCTCCAATCTGCTGACACATGCTTAGAATGCATTGCCTGAAAAGGTGGTAGATAAAAATATTCAAGAGTATTGAGTAAATTGTAGGTGTATTGGGTAAGATTGGAGATGAGAAGCTAACTGGATTGCTGTTTAACAGAGACGGTGCAGTTTCTGTTCTTTACGATTCTATCCCATCTTTCAGTTTAATTATAGTAAAATTGACGTCATTCTTTTTGCAGCTTTCCAGAAAGCATTTGCTTCTGGCTTTGATTTACATGTATTTACTGTCCTTTGTGGCTCTGCAGTTCTTGACTCTGAGCTCACCTGCCTCTTTAACACCTTCTATGTTGTGACGTGTATTTATCTTTGGTGCTGGGAGCGTATGCGATTTCGTTTTGAAGAAGAGGCAAATTTTTTTAAAAAATTCTAGTTATTTACAGTTCACCATTACCATCTACAACCCGAGATACAGATCTTCGCAAAAACCCTAAAACCCTTTGGGAATGTGTCATTTGTGTTTAAAACTGTATGGCAGCGAAAGTAGTTCCTGCAGTATAGCTGTGGGAAATTAAATCAGTCAATGGGAATTGGTACAGCATGATGTTTATAAGAAAGGCTATCATTGGTCACAAATCCAGATTAGGATGATGCCAATTGAGTCATTCCCATGTCTGTTATATCTGTTCATGGACTGAATCTATGAACACAATTTGTATCCTCTATTAATGGCATTTTAGCTAAGAAAAAAAGTTACTTTTATTAGGAGGTAGCTGCTGTTCCAAGCAGGAGTCCTCTATGCTAAAGTTCATGGAGACTCTGCTGTAAATCCTACCATAAATTCTGCCTTGCTACCACCTTTGCTACTGGAAGTTCCTTTGACAGCACATTCTAAACCCATAGCCACCTAGAAGCACAGAGCCAGCAGATGTATCGGTATACTATCACCTGCAAGTTTACCTCCAAGTCACAAAGCATCCTGACTTAGAGCAATATCACCATTCTTCACTGTCCTTGGGTCAGAATCTTGAATCTCACTCATGGCACTTTGTGTGTACCCACACCATATCGGCTTTAGTGGTTCAAGAAGGCAGCACATCAACACCTTTTTGTTGAGGACAGTTAGAAAATGCTGGCCTAGAGACACCCACATACAGTGAACTAATAAAACAAAATGCTCTTTTTCTAAAATAATTCTGTAAGGCTTAAAGTTGCCCTATCTTCGCAATAGGATGAACAAATTTGCATGGGTGCTCTTGCCCAATGTCCACTTTTCATGGAGTACAATTAATAAAGAAATTTGAAATGCATTTTCAAAACAAAAGGGAATTCCTAAAGCTAAATAGTTATTTTATTGTTCGTGTCCCTTTCCTTTTGTGTCCACTGTATCATGATACAGCTATTCAGATTTGAGGAAAAAGGATAAAGTTCAGTTTTTCGTTAGATTTTGCTAGCATCATCTTAACTCCAATACCAGGCAAATTTAATATCTAACTCTTCTCCCTCTCCAAGCAAACTGTACTGCTGAATATTAATGGATGATTCCCATCTGTTGTAGCTCTCGAGAGTTTAAAAATTTCTCCCTAACTCCCACTTCTCAAGAAAACTTGAATAAATTACAAGGGAGTCAGAACCCTTTACACAATATACTAAAATATAATTTTTGAATACCTTCTTGAGGTAGAATTGTAGATTGTGATGTTCCAACATTGCACTTGGCAGTTTCATAGAAATAATGAAAAACCACTTCCTGTGGCAAGTCCAAAGCGGATGCTGTCTGACCTGCTGTGCTTTTCCAGCGCCACACTTTTTGGCTCTGATTTCCAGCATCTGTAGTCCTCACCTTCTCCTAGTTTAATGAAAAATTATGTCAAACAAATATCTTCTCTGCCTCTCCTTATTGCAGGTAAACATTGCAGGAAATGAACTCTGTTTAATGACTTCCCACCTGGAGAGCACTAAAGCACATTCAAAGGAACGAGTCAAACAGCTTGAGATTGTACTAAGGAAAATCAAAGAAGCACCAGAAAGTGCCACAGTAATATTTGGTGGTGACACCAATTTGAGAGATCAAGAGGTGAGTTTGTTACTTAAAGTACGTTAGCTTTTTTAATATCTGGCTTTTATTGGATTAAATAGGATACATAGCACAGAAATATGCCCCTTGGCTCAGCCAGTCTATACAGGTGTTTATGTTTCACTTGAGCCTCTTCCCCTCTTTGTTATCTAAATCTTTGTTGTAAGCCCCATTCCCTCCTCCCTTTATGCTTTCAGATGTTGATTTAATTTATTTTGTTTTTTTTTCTATCTTTGTCATTTATCGAGACCCCATGTACATGCTTACTGGAGTAGAAATGCAATAAAGGGAGGGGTAAACCGTAGTGATGTATGGTAGCCATGCTAACACTTGACCTTCTAATCCCCATTCGCCTGAGCGTAAAGCTTTCTTTTAGTAATGCACTTCTGTTCAAGAGATTCTGCTTTTGTCCCAAGAGGCTGTTCCTTAGTTAACTCTTTTTTTTTCTGAAACTTGCTTTCATTCATGTCTCTTTCTTTACTTTCACACCTCTTGTGTGAAAACTATTTTTGTAGCCACTTTCAAGGAACCTTCTCTATTTCTATTTGAGTTTAAGATCCAGAAAGAAATTTTATTTTTTCCACTTTGAAAAAGATCACACCTCTTCACTTTGTTATTAATAAGAAATTCCATACTTGGATTCAAAAGAAAAATTATTGCTTTGACAATAAGTTAACTCTGAGCTGAATTGAAATATGTTATTTAGTGAAAAAAAAAGGCATTTTAAAGTAATCATGAACAAAACCCTTCTGCCTCTGCCCTGCCATCCTTCATGTGTATATTTAATTTGCATGAGAGGTGAAGGACTGTCATAAAGGAGTTATAAAATGAAAACAGGTGAAATTGGTCTGGCCTGTCAGCAAATATTTTTCATTGCAGCTAAATGTATCTTAACATTTTTTGCTCAGCTTCTTCCAATCTCCCTTCAACTCCTTTTCCTTCATCATTTTTCCAATCTCACCTTGTTAGTTTTAGTCTCAGTCACCAATCCTGGAAATGAAATCCTACAACTTACAATTCTGCCCTCTGGTCAAAATATCTAACATTTGGTCTTGTATTTGGGCTCCTTGTTCTTAACTCCCTCAGTGCTGGAAACCATCTTCTCAATTTAAAAACAAAATGGAATATTTAATTTAAATTTTGAAATTGCTTCCAGACAAAACAGTTGCAACTCTGTAGGTTTGCAACTCATAATATTAGCAAATAACCGATTATCACTTTCTCTCATGGTATCATAGCTGCATGTTGATGAACAACATAAATATCAGTACAGCAGCTTAGTGATTATCTTACTGTTGCTCATAACTGCTCCCTCAAAGACATCGCCTGTTATACTACATCACATTGTCTGCTTTGCATCATCCCGAGTTATTCACTGTAGCTCATTTGCAACCATGTATGATGTCCAAATCCAATCTTGGTTAACCTGTCTGTAGCCACAGGTTTTTTTTTTTTGCAGGTGCCCAAGGATCCACATTTCAAATAATCTATTTTATTCAACAGATTATTTTTAAAAATTGTCCATGTTTCTGAGGCATGCAGGAAGTAGGTAGAAAGTGAGTAGCTTATGCATTTTATTTCCTTGTACCAAGCTTGAATTTTCTTGTTTTTTATGCATTCTTCGTCATCTTGAATTTTATTTTCAGTCTCTCTATCCTTCTGTTGACTTTGACATCACATCTGCCACCTTTTTATAATCTTTTGTCCTAAGTAAATAGACTTAACTACGTGTTATCGGTCTATTTATTCACAGACCAAGACTAACAATCCAGAAGCATTAGTTAAATCCCATCACTGCAATTAAGGCTTTTAAATGTGATTGATTAAACTTGGAATTAAAACTTACTCGTGTCAGTAATTGAACATACTGGATTGTCATAAAACTAGTTTTTATTGTGGAGTCAGGATGGAATAAGCTGCTATCATTCCCAGCAATGCGGCTACATCTTAACTGACTGACTTGTTAACCACAAAGCAATTTTATTAAAATTGCTATGAAGTTGGTATAATTAAGAAAACTTGACAGGCACAGCTCTTCATGACCTGAAAGGAGCAAAGGCTCACCTACCCCTGTCAACTTTGCAAAGTCCTCACTAATGTCTGGTGACTTGTGTCGAAGTGGCATTTTAATAGCCAAAGCTAAGCAATTCCAAGACCATTCAGATCAGACGGCTGTGCAGTTCTGCCTCTTTTTAAATAGATAATGGTAGTGGATAATAAACAATGAAAAGGGAGAGGAAGTGTCTTCAGAAACTTTTCTCTCAATGATTTGGGAATCCATCATGTGAATTAAGAAGATTAGGTTAAGCATATGCAGTTATTTTTCAGCCAGAGAGACAGAGATGATCCAACTCAGCCACCTCCTGGTGCCAGTTTTCAGTCAATTTTTGATTCATTCCACAAGATGCGAAAAAATGGGCTCTGGCGATATCCCAGCTTTGGTGCTGAAGACTTTTGCTTTGTAACTAACCATGCTCCTGGCAAGACTTTTCCAGAACAGTTCTAATACTAGCATTTAATTGACAAGTTAAAAATTGATCAGGTGTGTTCTGTCCACGAAAAGTAGAACCCCAGTTCAATCCAGTCATTTACTACCTCATCAACCTACACTCAATAGCAAAATAATGGAAGATGGCTCTTAAAAAATGATAACTTGTTCACTGGGACTTTAGTTTAGGTTCTGCCAAGGCTACCTTGCTCCAGACCCCAGTACAGTTATGTTCCAAACATTAATTGAAGAGCTGAATTCTAGATGTGAAGTGACTGTCCTTGTCATTAGGGCAGCATTTGATCGAGCATGGACTTGCTCTCTCACTCTCTCAACAAGTACTCACCATCTGACTCTTCAAACCTTGCCCGGTATTGACAAGACTTATTTAAAGTACATGATACGCTTATGTGAATGGTTGAGCTTTGGCAGCACATTAAATTAGAAACCACCCAATCCAAAGGAACCCATTTGATTTACACGTCATTTATCACCTTAAACATTGAGTTTCTACATCAATGGTGCACAATATCAGCAGTTTGTGTTTACCAGATGTACTGCAGTGACTTGCCAAGGTTCCACCTTTCAAAGTACTTGACTATGTGAAGAGTTAACTGAAAGCCCTACTGTTTCTCTTGTTATGGCATTAGACAGTGATATATCTGCTGAGTATTTACTGTGTGCACATTGACCCTTTTGATTAAAATCTTGTTCCATTTTGACAGTAGTTAGTGATATTAGACCAGCACAGTATGCACAGTAACTGATAATTGAGACCACCATGAAAACTCTGATTGCAACTCCAAAAGGCAGATGTTCACTGAAAATATTTGATGTTTTAACAGACTTTTGTTGCACTGGCAAAGTATGGTGCCTCATTCTCTTGCTTTATCTTCATCCATACTCTGTCATCTAGTGCTGCTTTTGTAAGGGAGCAGCTATTAGCATGAACATGCCTCAGTGGGGAGGAGTGTCGCAGGAACTCAAAAATTGCCTATGGTATGATAATTAATGGTAATTCTGTTTTGTTTTACTTTTATAATCAATTACACCTAAACAATTTGTGATTTATTATGCAATTTTCTTTTGAACATTTTTACTAATATGGTTCAATTTTATACTGGAGTAAAGGGACTGATCTTCAGGTTTCTTTATAAAAGTCTAGAATTTTTGTAACCGAGAGCATTTACAATCTCTGCTTTCATAAACCCAACTATCCAAAGCACACTTTCTAAAAACTTCATTCTGATGTCAACTCACAAATAAATAAAACAAACAATTATTAGCTTGGAAGTATTTTGAAATACTAAGTATCTTTGTGCAGGAATTACCAAAAGTAACTTGTCAATTGCTACCTCACTAGATGCTGGAAAACCCTTGGCTTCCATCCAGTGTCAGTCTAAGATGTTGAAGGAGGAGGCTTGTGCATGTCAACATGTGACTTCCATTGAAGTACTCTCTCTTACATAGTTTAGGATCTATCATCTTTTCTCAACATGTGTTTTATTTGCAGGTTACAAAGGTTGGAGGTTTGCCGGAAGGTGTCTTGGATGTCTGGGAGTTCTTAAACAAACCTGAACATTGTCGATATACCTGGGACACTAAAGCTAATAATAACCTAAAGGCTCCTTACACTTGCAGACTCCGCTTTGATCGTGTGTTTTACAGGGAAGCCAGTGAAGGTCAGATAGTTCCACAACAAATGACCCTTGTTGGACAAGACAAGTTGGATTGTGGGCGTTTTTGTAGTGATCATTGGGGGCTCCTTTGTGACTTTGATGTCATATTGTGAGTCTTAGCTGTGGTGGGTAGAGTAGAAAGCAACACTTAAAATACAATTACATGTGAAATCTCTACCAAGATGATTTGTAATAACTCAGTCAGAATATTTTCTGGGTGATCAGGTGTCTTATCATGTTTTCCTCATTAAAGTGATCATGCTAGTTCATGCTTGAGTTCACACTCTAATTTCCTGAAGAACGAGAGGAATAGATTTAGTGAAACAGGAACGTTTACGCTATGGTGATATAAGCATAAAGTTGTATTTTTGGAACGGAGATTCTAATAGGCTGTGTGCGCATAATGCTGAAGCAGAGTTCTTTCAGTGATCATTGTTTCATTTATTAGCACAACTGTTGTCTTGCTGACTATAACTTAATTGCCCTGCAGTGTGTTTTTAAAACATTATGGCAGAATACCTTTTAAGTTGCTGCCTTGTTTCTTCATCAAGATAGCCATGTTCAGAGAGCTTAGGAATTTTATGCTGGTGTATTTTTGCAGAGTGCAGATGACTTCATGATGCATTCTGTAAAATGTAATCCTGAGCTCGTGAAGATAGCAGAAGTTACCTTCCTCTTAAATGTCAATGTGTAACTGATGATCTTTGCTTTTAAGTCTGTTCCTAATTTTAATGTTGTGAATAAAGAAACCTTTTAGCCACCTATAAAGAAATCAGACTGCATTTTATTTTGCCAAGAAAATTTTCATGAGTGAAATGTAATTTTTCTTTGTTGAAATGGTGCAGTGATGCAAAGTGATAGAAAAATAAAGCACTGTAGTGTATAGGATGGAAGTTCCCTTTCAAAGCTCTCAGTTTCTGATTCCATTGTGCTGTGTGGATGGCAGGTCAGATGGGCGAGTATTTGCAAGGACACCAAGTGATTTAGAAACTGATGGAGAAAGGAAAACATTCACCGAAGCTCAAGAATTGTTACCTGAACCTTCTTTAACAGGTGTGATATAAATGAATTCCATATGGGAGAGGGCTATTGTACATGTGTTACAGCATGCAAGCTATTCCATTGCCACTTAGTTATTAGTGAGGAAAATAATCGATTCCGGTTTGAATTTATTTAGATTTGTTGAGGCCACTAAGCACAGAGTAAACAGTTTGTTTTCCCTGTGATTCTGGAGTCAATAGCAGTTATTTTTACATATAGCATTGTATGATTTTAGTTTCCTGGTGTTAGTAGAAATTTAGATTTTTAGATTCTAAGGGTTAACTGGTAAATGCTAGAAATAAAAGGCAGGTTTCAACTTTGTATGGAATAAACCTTCTGCCCCGATGTGTGTCTCACTCTTTTGGGAACTTCCAACTTCCAGCAATGAGAGACAATACACACAACTGGACAACAACGTCAATTATCCATAGTTTTCTACATAGTGAACTGTACTAATGTGTGAATGTTGAGGAAGGCTGGTATTTAATGCCAATCTTAATTGCCATTGTGGTGGCTGAGTTTTCTGACCTATTGCAGTCCTTTTGTGAAGGTGGTAATGTTAGCATATCCAGAAAAATGACACCCCACTTTTCAGATTATTTTCCTGCATTTATAAGCAAAGTCTGAAACCTTCCATATGCTGTCTTGTTCTTGAATTTTCCTGAACTAATTTGTCTTTTTGATCTTCACCGAAGACTTATAAATAAAGTTATGCTTATATGTGACGTGGATTGTTAGGGATGGAGATTTCAACTTTTGATTGTTTGGGTGGTCAGTTGGCTAAACAGTTATCAAATTTGGAAAGGGTGAAATACATCTTGATAGTTTGTGTTCAGTTAGTTGGTAAAAGAATATATTTATGAATGAAATTGGTCAGTAATGCAGAGTGATAATGCATATTGGTCTTTTACCATATCAAACAGGTGGCATTTGTTACAATGTTCATCAAGCCATTGTAAATTCTGATAAAAAGGATGGCTTTGGAAATCTGTACTCGTGTGAAATTGACAAAAGTACTTACTATTTAGGGCTCCTACTTTCTAATATCTTTCATCAAGTTGGTCAGAAATGGTGAAATGTATGATTGGAGTTTTGTAATATTAGTAGGCAGAAAACCTGCCATCACCGACTGAATGAAAGATCTTTCGATAAAAGGATCCACAGTGCTAACTGGATCTTCTAGAAAGTGATGGAATTCCTTTAGTGTGGTGAATGCCGTCACAACTCACTGGAATGGCACGCTGAAAATCAAGCCCCACTATTCCGAGAGTCATCACAAAAGTTAAAGGTTTTAAAATAAGTACATAATTCTCCAATTTAATTGATTTTCAGACCAGGTTGATAGAAAGCACGGACTGGATTTCTGTACTTAACAAGAATTACTATTTATTACAAGTAATTAGACTCGAGCTACAGGTAAATAGTTATAAACTTAAGTGTTATAAACTAAATAACACTACAAATTAAAACATTTTCCCTTATCAACTCCCCCTTGCGTCTGTGTGTGAATGCACACACGTAAGCAGATGAAAAAAATAGGTTATGGGCAGAGGAAAAGTAGTTTATGAGCAAAGGAAAACTGAAGCAGTTCAGTGGTTTTTATTCATGTGTTGTGAGATAGTCATATGATTCTTTTACTGGTCAGAAGTTTGCAGTTTTTTTTTCCACATGTTTCCACCGGTTTGCAAGATCTTCCCTCTCCACATTCCTGATGAAGGTCTTCATCATTTGACATGATGTCAAATTCAACTGGACCATCCTGGACACCTCCCTCCCCTTCCTGGACCTCCATCTCAATCTCTGGCAACTGACTAACCACAGATCTCTTCTACAAACCCACCAACTCCCACAGCTACCTGGACTATACCTCCTCCCACTCTGCCTCCTGTAAAAACTCCATCTCTTATTCCCAATTTCTCCACCTATACCACATCTGTTCCCAGGATGATCAGTTCCACCTTCAAAGACTGCAATTTCCCCTCCCACACGGTCAATGATACCCTCCAGCGCATCTCCTCCATTTTGCGCACCTTCGCCCTTAAACCCACCCCTCCCAATGCAATACGGACAGAAACCTGCTGGTCCTCATCATCCTCTGTATTCATTGCTTAAACCTCCCGCCACTTCTGCCATGTGCAAATAGATTCTTATCTCCTCCTCTCCACCCCCCCCCTCCCCCCCACAACTAGGGACATATTTCCCTCCCGATACAATCAACATTTCAAAGAGACCATTCCCTCTGCGACTCCCTTGTCAGATCCACAGCCCACACCTTACTCTGCCACCGCAAACAAGTGCAAAATGTGTGCCCACACCTCCCCCCTTACCTCCATCCAAGGCCCCAAAGGATCCTTCCACATCCAACAGAAATTTACCTGTACTTCCACAAATGTCACCTACTATATCCGTTGCACCCGATGTGGTCTCCTCTACATCGGGGAGATAGGATGCCAACTTGCAGATTGTTCCAGAGAACATCTCTGGAACACCCACACCAACCAACCCCTCGCCTCATGGCTGAACATTTTAACTCCTCCTCCCACTCCACCAAGGATATGCAGATGCTGGGCCTCCTCCATCGCCAATCCCTAACCATCTGACACCTGGAGGAAGAATGCTTCATCTTCAACCTTGGGACCCTGCAACCACATGGGATTAATGTGGATTTCACCAGTTTCCTCATTTCTCCCCCCCCCCCCCCACCTATCCCAGTCCCAAGCCTCCAATTCAGCACTGACCTCTTGACCTGTCCATCATTTTTCCCATTTATCCGCTCCACCCTCCTCTCTGACTTACTACCTTCTCTCCCACCTTCATCTACTTATTGCATTCTCAGCTATCTTCCCCCTCCCCTAGCCCAACCCCCCTTGCATTTATCTCTCAGCCGCCAGCCCACAAGCCTCATTCCTGATGAAGGGCTTATGCCGAACATCTATTCTCCTGTTCCTCGGATGCTGCCGGACCTGCTGTGCTTTTCCAGCACCATACTTTCGATTATGTTTGGCATGGACTGCTTCGACTAAAGAGTCTGTTTCCATGCTGTATGACTTGAGAGTATTTGCCTTACGTATGTACTGTTTAAAGCAGTTATCAGAACCTTTGAATTTCAAAATATTGCAGCTGACTGCTGTGGAAAAGAGTTGTGGTCTGCCTTCTGCACTATGAAAGAACTCCGAAGGCCTTGTGGGTTGTGGTGTTTGAGGGCCACCTGAGCCGAAGCTCCTCTCTGCAATACAAGCTCCCTCCTTTTCATTTCGAAAAAAGAAAGTGTGGTGTGGCAATTTGCATGAGAGAGTCTATCAGCATGATCTAATTGAATGGCAGAACATGCCTGATGACTTGAACAGGCCTAATCCTGTTGTTATGGTCCTATCTCTCCAACCCCCCCAAAAAAAACTTTGGCCCCAACCTCTCACCAGTCCATTAGGCCTCGAGCTCACTGGAATCTGAGTATCTACTGCAAGATCTGGACTTGGCCTTGCTCTAACTCTGCTGCATAAGTCTGCCAGTGGCTGGCTTATGATCTCCTTCAGATTGTTTGCGGAGAGTCACACCTAGCTGTCAAACTTGCTTCTGAGCAGTGGACTAGGTTGGAAAACAAAAGGTCTTGAATTTGAGCATATGGACTTCCTGGCCAAACCTCATTTCTCCAGACTGTCAAGTCCTCCTTCAGATGAATGCTCGAGCCATTTACTGATACTCTTTGCACAATGCTGATTGATCTGCTGAGTATCATCAGAATTTCCTTTCCTAAAATTTCAGGTTTCCAGCATGAGCAGTATTTGCTTGCTCTTTAAGGTTATGCGTCGTAAAACAGGAAATTTAAAACGTGTACAGGAATGAGGGATACACACGAGTAAAAGTGGAAACCAAAGGACTTAAGTTAGCTTACTGATCATCAAGTGTGTGCCCAGGCAGCATGATGCTGTTAATGATGTGATAAATATAATATGTAGTACATTTCAAATGCATTAAAGTTCAAATAAATAACTCTAACCTTTTATTGCACATTGATGAGCTGCATTTAGAATACTACATATAGTTTTGGGAACTCTGTGTTGGACAGCAATTAGTGAAGTTTGTTTCCTGTGTTGTGTACAAGGTGTTATTTTATTACATTGTTGTTTGTGCAGTGTTACACATTGTTCTCCCCACAGTATTGTCATGCATCCAGCAACTCTGTTTTCCACAATTGGTTTATAAGTTGGAAATAGTTTTGTCTTATCCTGGATTGTGTTGGCAACAGAAAGATATTTTAATGTGTGCAGGTCAACTATCTAATTTTAACCCATTACACAGACTCCCTATGTTTCAACCTGGTGAGTATCATTTGTTCATCTTGGGTTCAGAAGAACAATCCAGCCTTTCAACAACACCAGGCACTAGGAAATGGTTTAGAGGACAATCAGGATGGTTTCAGGTATATAAACATGATGATCATGATGTGCAAAGAATGTATCGAGTCTGATTCAGAAAGTGGACGTGAGTCCATAGTACCACTTTAAGCAAGTATGTCAAATTATGCATTTCAGGTTTTCCATACTTTCTCAAGCTATTAAAAATTGTAGGCATCACTTTTAACAGGAATCTGCTAATTAAGTGGGGGAAATTATTCAAATTTTCCTCAAAACAGCAGTCAATAGTGATATAAACAATTTTTCCTTTTTGGTTTAATGAGTCATGACCAACAGAATAATGGGAAGAAGCCTAAAACTAATGGTCTTCCTGCTATTATATATCAAACATTACTATTGCCACCAGTGACGAATTCTCAGTAAAGACATTTTTCAGTAACGTTTTAAAGTGAGTCCTCAAGTTGAGATAGTTAAGAGGGTCTTAAAATGCTCTGAAGGATTTTTTCTTGGATTATTTAAGATTTTGGTTTATATGTTTTATTGGCAAGTTAATAGTCTTATTCTGAATACGTAGTAGCCCTTAGAAAATTGTCAACCACTGCAGGATTTCAGCCACGTATCCCTTTTCAGATCCTGATACAGTAGGCTGATGCAGCAAATTCATACTGCAGCAAACTCTAAGTCTAGTCTGACATGGAAAAGGTTAATTTAACTGATTTTTAATGAATCAATTAATACCTATTTTGACTATTACCTTACTAGTGATTACATTCTAAATTGACAAATAGTGCAAGACCATTCTCTTCTGCATTTTCCAAGAAAGGAATTTATCTTTTTTAATTCCCTCTGCTCCCTTTCATGCAGGAACGGTTTCAGTTTGTTTAACTTCATTCATGAAAGATTGATTCTCAGATCTTTTGGAATGAAATATCTTTCAATTGCCTAGATGCTTTCTGGAAGGTTGGGTCCATTACTTCAGAGTAGCCATTAATTCAGGCTCATTTCCTCATGGGACCTTTTAACAGATAACAGCCTGTTCTCAAATTTTGAAATATGAAGAGCAGTTCTCAATAATGACTCTATTGTCATGCCTTTGAGATGAGATTTTATTGTAAAGCGCATAATGAAAAGTTGAATCAGTTTATGGTTCAGGAAGACTTTACGGTTGTAAATTAAAATATTCTGACCATCTTTATTTACGAATTGTTATTAAACCTGACTTCAACAAAGCTGATTTTGCGGACTTGCCTACCTATCGTACCCTTGTTATTTGGAAATCTCTTGTACTGTGGATTTCTGATCCTAAGATTTGTGAAAAGGCCTGGGTCATTTTTATTTAATTGTTCAGGCTTTAACACTGTTGGATCTTTTGTATTGATTTCCACATTAAATAATCCTACGGAAATAAATTGTGAGGAAGGCTACAGAAGGTGATAAATTTAAAAGACAATTGTGTGGCTTTCTGGTTAGATAGTAGGTAGGGGGTTAAATTTCATTGTGGCACAGCGGATAATTCACTAACTTCTGTGGCACAAGATTTAGGATTCTACATTGTCAGAGGTGCTGTCTGTCAAATAAGACATTGAATCAAGGGTTTGTTTGCCTCTCAGTGGGAATGCAAGATTCCATGGCTGTATTTATAAAGAGATCCGGGAGGGGCCCTTGGTGTTCTGGCCAATATTTATCTCTCAATCAATTTCATGGACTATATGATATTTGGTTATTATCACATTTCTATTTGTAGGAGCTTGCTGTATGCAAACATGATTGTCACATTTCTTGCATTGCAACAAGTGATCATACCTCAAATATTTAATTGACTGTAAAACACTTTGAAATATCCTGTGGTCATGAACAGTACTATATAAATGTAAGTCTTTCTTTTATCTATCAAATATATATAACTTTATTGTACCTCAAGGTCATCTTCTAAAAATGTCTTGTGTTTTTACATTCCTTGCACTTAAAATAGTCAGCTTTCACCTTTAACTCTGAGATTTTTTTGTAAATAAATTTATTTATTTTAATTGTTAAATTTTAGTTTTAAATTTAGACTTCCTCAATTTAATTTCACCTTTAAGTGATTAGCCATGATCATATTGAATGGTGGTTCAGGCTCGGAGGGCAGAATGGCCTGCTCCTGCACCTATTGTCTATTGATTAGGATATGTAAAGTGGATGTTCACAGTTGCCCAATTTATTCATAAACTTTGGTGTCCTGAATGTTCAATGCTAAAGGTTTTCTTGTATGTTCTCTGGTTTTATTTTGTTCAGAAACTGCCAATTAGCAGATGTGGAAGTTTCTTGTAGTTAACCTGTGGTGATCTCTTCATTTTAGTCATAAAATGTCCATTTACAGGGATGTGGTTTTGGTACTAGTCATGGAGTCATAACAGCATGGGAAGAGACTGATCAGCCCATCATGTCCATGCCAATCAACATTTATGTGTTCTAATCCCACTTTCCAGCACTTGGCTCATAGCCTTGTATGCTGTACCATTTAGACTATACATCTAAATACTACTTAAATACTTAGAGGGTTTTTAATCACCTTTTTTTTAGGCAGTCAGTTCCAGTTACCTACCAACATCTGGGTGAAATTTCCTCAAATCCCCTCCTAATCTACTATTCCTTATCTTAAAATTGTGCCGTCTTGTTGATGCCTCCACAAAAGGGAAAGTTTTTTTCCTATCTATCCTATCTTTGCCCTTGTAACTTTGTACACCGCAATCAGGTGATTTCTCACCCTCATTGCTCCAAGGAAAACATCCCCAGCCTATCTAGTCTCCCTTCATAGCTCAATTGTTCCAGGCCAGGCAACATCCTGGTGAATCTCCTCTTCACTCTTTCAAGTGCAATCATATCCTTCCTATAGTGGGGTGACCAGATTGTCCAGTGTTCAAGCTGTGGCCTAACTAACATTATGTGCAGCTCCATTACAATCTTACTATTCTGGTATTCAGTACCTTGACCAGTAAAGGCAAGTATCCCATATGCCTTATTAATCACCACCTCTACCTGTTCTGCTGCCTTCAAGGATCTAAATACATGCGCACCAAGATTTCACTGTACTTCCTAGGATCCTACCAATTTAACATTAACTTCTTTAAATGGTTAGTCATCCCAAAATGCATTACCTCATGTTTTTCAGGGTTAAATTTCATTTGCCATTGTTCCGCCCTTCTGACCAGCCTATCTATATCCCTTGGTATTTTAAGGCTTTACTCCTTACGATTTGACATGCCACCAATTTTTGTGCCATCTGCAGATTTACTGATGATACCAAGAGACCTGGTATTGAACTCTGTTGATAAACTACTGGATACAGGTTTCCAGTCACAAAAAAAAACACCCTTTGACCATCATCTTCTGCTTCCTGTTGGATGTTGGATCCAACTTGGCAAATTGCTCTGGATATCACAGGCTCTTTAATTCCTTAACCAGCCTGCCACATGAGAGCTTGTCAAACGCCTTAGTGAAGTCTGTGTAGACTACATCAACTGCATTATCATCAGCTAGTCACACCTAGTTACCTCTGCAAAAAAAATCTATTTGCCATGATATCCCCTTGCCAAAGCTATGCCTTAAGTAACCATTGCTTCTTCAAGTGAAGATTAATTTTGTCCTTCAGATTTCTTTCCAATGGTTTCTCTACCATTGACTTTAGACTCACTGGAGTCTCTTGGTTTACCTATACTACTTCCTTGAATAAAGGTTCCACATGAGTTCCCTTCCAGTTCTCTTGTACCCTTGCTGTGGCTAAAGACTATTTCAAAATTAATGTCAGAGTCCTTGCCTCTCACAGGTACTGGAGAAGCATGTCATCTGGGCCTGGACTATTATCCACTTTCAATCCTACTAAAGCTACTAATCTCTTCTCCTCCCTCTGAGTTAATTTATTTTCAAGTGTATTACACTTCCAACTCCAAGGTTTTTAAATCTGTGCTGTCCTCCACAGTGAATACAGATGGAGTTCTCTCTCACACCTTCAGCTGTGTCTTCGACTCTGTGCACAGATTGTCACCTTGGTCGCTGTTGGATCCTACCTTTTCCCTGGTTATTCTCTTGTCCTTAATATACATATAAAACACTTTTGGATTTCCTTAATGTTACTCACCAGTGTTTTTTTTTTCATGGCTTCTTGTTGCTCTCTTTATTTTTTTTTTGAAGTAACCTGTAGCACTTTCTACACTTTAGAATATTTGCTGTTTTGAGACTTTATCTGCCTTCCTTGCAAGAAACCTTTAAAGTAAATGCTATCCCACCTTGCTATGCTCCCTTGTGCTTTAACTTGATTGTACTTGTTTTGCCTTCTAGATTGATTTGGTTCTTCTATACTTGTCTGTGCATCACCCCTTTTGCACCTCTAATTAGTGTGCCAACCCCCTGCCAAATTAACTTAAACGCCCACCAACTTTTAATTCTAAAGAAGGTATTTCTCATGCACCATTGGTTCATAAGGAATGTTTTGTGGGTGTTCCCGCCTCATAATTTGGCATTACCTTAACATAAGTGCAGGCTCGAGTTTGGAAAAAAAAAGCGCCTATTGTGTCATAAAATCACCTGCTAACTCATTATGCAAGGATGTGACATTTGTTTAATACAGTGAAATGTACTGAGAGCATCACATTACTTGGTGGCAGCTATGAACAATAGCCAGAGGTCCGCTGTAGCTAACCTGAAGTTAGATCATGGAGCGGCCGCCACATCACATCTCTTCAAGTAGCAGGAGCCAGCAGCATCACATGTGGTACCTTACAACAGGAATCCAGTTATTGGAGCAGAGGGGACGGGACGCAACGCGACGCGCTCACATCATGCGGTGGGCCGGCACCTTCAGCATTGATGATTCTCTTGGAAGCGGTTCTCGGCAGAGTCGGTTGGTGTCGGGATACAAACCGCCGAGTATTTGAAGCCATTTGGGGCAGAAATGGCATTACGTGTTTGAGTGAACTGTGAGTGGGGGAGAGAAGGGGTTTTGTTTTAAAAAGCGCTGTCTGGGGAGGTTGGGATGAACTCAAACCTCGCCCTCTTGGCTGCGTGGAGATACTGTGTTGAGAGCGGCTGTCCACGCAGGTACGAGAGAAACAGTTCCTTAGGAACATGTACGCGTATTAACCTTGAAGCCACAACGTTCCTACTCACGCCGTGTTAATGCAAAGTCAATGTATTGAGCATTTTCGAAATATATGACCGTGGCGATGGATCAGATTGGAAAGGATTGACTGCTTGAGCTAAAGTGCCAAGTCAGCATATTTGTCTTGGTAGAATACAATATAACTGGAGATCCCTGGGCAGGGGGCAGGCGTACAGAGACGATTCTTGGTTAGTCTGTTCTGATGTGCAAGGATGACTTTATCCTGCTCATCCTAACATGGTTTCCTGTAAGCTTTGCAGATTGATAAACCACACTGACTTCTCGGACGAGGGAATCTGCAGGGACGCAAACGCCTTGGTGGAAAAGCACCGCTTTTTTCTCTCTGTAAAGGTGTACGGTGGATTCTTCCATCAGATTCATCCCGAAATAGACCAGGAAAGGGAAGATTCACACTGTGTACATTGTGGTGTTGGTTAAGTTACTCAACTAGCGCTACTAATCAAAAGAGTAATTCAATTATAAACAGCCGCTCGTATTTTAAAATCAAGGTAAGGGATCAACAAATCATCCAGCGCAACATAAGACCATGAACCTGCAAGAAAGTATTTTGACATTTTGAAGGGGATTCTGACGCAAGATGGAGTCGCGTTATTTTGACATTTAAGTGTCAAGGGCCCAGTTAAGAAACGGCACTGGAGACCAAATTAGAATTGTGTGGTTTAGTAATATAACAAAGCCACCACAGTAGGGATCCGTTTTGTAAACAAAATTACAAGTGTTGTAAATCCGAAATAACAACTCGCATATTTCAGAAATAACAATTCTGGAGGTAACTGACAGGGCTGTGTGGAGTGAGGAGAAATAGGTTAACATTTTAAGTGTGACCTTTCACCTGTGGATGGAGTTAAATTAAAACTAAGATTGCAGGTTGAAGACTGATATGTTTTATTATTTTGATTGTCTGCTCCTGAAGGTTATTGTTCAAGAGCCAGTTTGTTCAAATATTTCCTAACGTCCATGAAAATGCAGAGTTCTTATTGGAAAGAGTTTTTACCAGCAGTGTAATGTGATGAATTATGAATACTCAATCGTTTATTATTAGGAGCTCAGTTGAATAGGTGAAGGGTAAGAGGAGAGCCCTGAGATATTGGGAAAAATTGCAGGTTTTTAAATTCCATTGACTATTTCACTTTCCTCAGGTTGATACATTTTATCTCAATTTTACTTTCTTTAATTCTTCTGTTTAATTTATCACCTACAACTTTCCTTCCAAGTCCCTCTTGAATTGGAACAATATTGTTGTTCCTTCACTGCCAGTGGATCAAAATCCTGGAACTCCCTTTGTTGCAGTGTGCTTAGTCCCCAAGCAATTCAAGAAGGCATCTTTCCACTATACTCTTGAGGGCAGATAACGAAAGGCAATAAATACTGATCTAGCCAGCAATACCCACATCCCACAAATGAATAATAAAATTCTACTTAACAGGGAATCATACGCTCCCGCAACATTACTTAAATGCCCATTATTTATCTGCAAACTGAAACCAGGAAGAAAGACAACCATTCAACACTGAATAGAACAAGCTGTAATCATTAACTGTGTACTCCTAACCTCTTCTGATATCTTCACACATTTCACAGATACAATGTATTCCATAAGCAGGAATCATGATTCCTGTGGTATTTTCAAGCTAACAACCAAGGTCCATTCATTTAGCCAGGAATTGGGATGAAGCTGCAATGGACACTTGCTAAAGCATTGCATTGCGCATTTACAAATTGAACCATTGGAGGATACTATAAAAAGTATCCTCATCACTCCCACAAATCATAGATTTGATTATTTGTACTAGCAACTTCTGGACATTAAACTTATGTAGGTATATTTTAAAAAATCATAGTCAACTAGAAAAGAGGTAAGAAGGACTTTCTTCAGCCAGACGATGGTGACTCTGTTGAACTTATTGCCACAGAGGACTGTGGAGACCAAGTCATTGAGTGCATTTAAGACATAGGTTTTTAATTAGTAAGTGGATCAAGGGTTAATCCACTTGAGAATGAGGGTTGAGAAACATATCGGTCATGATTGAATGGTAGAGCAGACTCGGTGGGCTGAATGCCCTAATTCTGCTCCGATAACTTATAGTTTTATAAAGAAACAAGCAACTTAGTCGTTTTAATCAACCTATTTAGATATGTTTTTTCATATCTCCAGAGACTTTAGGACAGACCTTCTTGCCAGGGATAACACCATTGCACCACAAAAGTCACGGCAATGTAGTTGCATAGCAACTTTTAAGCCTGTGTTTTATCCAATACTGTTTCACAGTCAATTAATCAGTTTGAAATATCATCATTGGAGATAAATGAAACCGCATAAAAAGTCCCACAAGCGCCAGTGAGATAAATGAGCAGTTAATCTGCTTTGATAGTATTGGTTAGGGATGACTATTGTGGAGAAAATTAGGATAATTTCCCCAACTGATCTTCAAATAATTCTTTAAACTCCTTAACGTTCACCTGGTACTTGGTTTATTCTTTCATTTGGAGGTATCTCAATAGTATGTGTTAACTTGCTCCTGCAATGAAGTTAACCTAGAATATATATTCATCCAGTCTGGAGTGGGACTAGAACCTATGAGCTTCTGACTCCAGGGAGAGAGTGCTGCCACTGAGAAAAGCTATCAATTGGACTGCTTGTGGATGATATAGCCTGCTTATATGTGAAGTTAGCAATTGGATTAGTGAGTTGTGAGGTGACATAATCTCACTAAGCACCGTTGAAGATGATTGGTATGAACATGCGTTATGTAAACATGTATTGATGTTTTCTGCCCTTTTTTTCATCTCTTTCTCTTCTGAAAGCATTGACTGCTGCTAGTATTTTGTTAAGCAGGCATCAATTTCCCATGGACTCATACTCATACAGTCATAGTCATAGAGATGTACAGAACGGAAACAGACTCTTCGGTCCAGCGTGTCCATGCCAACCAGATATCCCAATCCAATCTAGTCCCACCTACCAGCACCCAGCCCATATCCCTCCATCCTTCCTATTCATATACCCATCCAAATGCCTTTTAGATATTGCAATTGTACTAGCCTCCACCACTCCCTCTGGCAGCTTATTCCATACACCTACCACTCTCTGCAGGAAAAAGTTGCCCCTTAGGTCTCTTTTATATCTTTCCCCTCTCACCCTAAACCTATGCTCTCTAGTTCTGGACTTCCCCCACCCTAGGGAAGAGACTTTGTCTATTTAATCTATCCATGCCCCGCATGATTTTATAAACCTCTATGACGCCAACCCTCAGCCTCCGACGCTTTAGGGAAAACAGCCCTAGCCTATTCAACCTCTCCCTATAGCTCAAATCCTCCAACCCTGGCAACATCCTTCAATAGACAGTTTTACATGAGTGTGATGTAATGTGATGAATCTTAGTGGGGCCAAGTGGATCATCATTTGCCAAGCCAGATCCTATCCTCCACTGTTGTTTATATGTGCATTTTATGGTTGTTGCTGAATAATCTGGAGTGGTACAATATTTTTTGAACAAACAAAAAGCATGTCTCTGCCTCCCTTACCTTCTTCTCAGAAAGATTGCTTGTCATGTGTTCATCCAAATTTGGCCACTGTTAATCTGTGTTGTATCTAACTCATATCCATCTCTGGCTTCAGTGCCATGAGAATTTAAGGGGACAGACTATCTTGACTTTCTTGAAAATTGAAACCAGCCAATTTTCATAATGGATTAATTTCAGAGCAAATAAAACAGGTGGCTTCACTTGTTTACAGGTGTGAACATTTGGAACTTCCTTCCTAGTAAGTCAACTTGGAGGGTTGTGATGCAGTGGTAGTATCTCTGAGCCTGGAGGCCTGGTTCAAGTCTTGCCTGCTCTAGAAATGTGAAATAACACCTCTGATCAGATTGATTAGAAAATACTTAGGAGGCTGACCTGTGCATGTTTGCCTCGACAGGAAATAAGCCACCCACCATGGCTCTCCTCCCACGTTACTCCATTTTACCTTCAAAGTTTGTGAGAAGATTTGTAGCTCGGGTGCTCGTTGCTGTGGTTCTGTTCGCCGAGCTGGAAGTTTTTGTCGCAAACGTTTCGTACCCTGTCTAGGTGACATCCTCAGTGCTTGGGAGCCTCCTGTGAAGCGCTTCTGTGGTGTTTCCTCCGGCATTTATAGTGGCCTGTCCCTGCCGCTTCCGGTTGTCAGTTTCAGCTGTCCGCTGTAGTGGCCGGTATATTGGGTCCAGGTCGATGTGTTTGTTGATGGAGTTTGTGGATGAGTGCCATGCTTCTAGGAATTCCCTGGCTGTTCTCTGTTTCGCTTGCCCTATAATGGTAGTGTTGTCCCAGCCAAATTCATGGGTCCTTCGTTCTGGTGAGTTGTTGTCTGAGTGCTGAAACTGACAACCGGAAGCGGCAGGGACAGGCCACTATAAATGCCGGAGGAAACACCACAGAAGCGCTTCACAGGAGGCTCCCAAGCACTGAGGATGTCACCTAGACAGGGGACGAAATGTTTCCATTTTACCTGCTCATAAACTGACAGTCTCTATATTTGTTGTTTGTTATTTTTAACATTTGTGATCTTAACCATGGCAGTTGCCATCAGCACATGAAGCAATAATACTGCTAAGCATGAAATGCTTAGTATTACATGATGTGGAGGAAGGAGAGAGGTTATTTAGGTTCTGAATTGTATGTTTCTTTTACTATGCATAGTTTTTTGCTGATCATATAGGGAAGGATACAAGATGAGGGGAATGGAAAATTTTGCAATTCAGGCATTCTTGTACACTTGGTGATTCCTAATCAAGTAAATTTTATAGTTTACCCAACTAAAGAGTCCTTTTTTTATTCCAACGATAACTGCCAATTGCATATTTGTGAAAAATTACCAAACCATACTAAATTTAGGGCAGTTTGTAGTACAGTTGTAGACACATGCCCTTGAAAACCTAACTTGAAAATGCGCAAATTAACTTGTGCAATGCAGTGTATCTTAATTTTTTACTTCTTAAATAGATTTGTAGGACAAAAGAGTGATATGTTTGCATGATATGCCTTCATCATATGAAGAAGCAGCGCTGTGGCATGTTTTGGAAGTGCCTTTGGATAGAGAAGCAGCACTGCCATTTATAACATCTAACTGATGAAAGGAGCAGGGATATCAGAAGACCATCACCTCCACGTCTCTCCGCAAAATTCCATAACACCTGAACTTTGAAATTTATTGTTGCTCTTTTATTCTCAATTGATCAAAATCCTGGAGCTCCTCTACTCGTAGTGCAGTGGTACAAAAGGATGGTTCATGATCTCAATGGCAATTAACCTAGCCAGTGATGCCCACATTCTAACAACAACAAAAATAAAAGCCTGGAATGCAGTTAGTGAAAGAAACCTATGTTCTTAGTTATAGACCATTACATGGGATAAAGTGCCATTCACTATGTCTTTCAACATTTCGAACTGCATGGTAATCCTCAGCAAAGTGATTGTTCAGTCGTTTATATATAGTAATACAAACATTGTCGGTGTTGATCTTATTAATTTGTGCTTTGCATCTTTGGGCTGATGACTTTCATGTGTCATTGATTCTAGTGTTTCCAAAATTGCCATTGAAAGAAGATAAAGAAAAGTATATACGCAGTTATAACCGGCACAGATCAATGTTGCTTTGGAACTTGTGTGGGGCTTGCCGCTGTGAAAATGACCCACTTACCATTTTGCCTCAGTGCTATATTGCTATGCACCATAACAGGTACGTTACTGAAGTAATGGATTGGTTTAAAATATGAAAAATGCTGGAAACGTTCAACTTGTCAGGCAGTATCTGTCGAGAGGGAAAGGAGAGTTTAGGTTTCAAGTTGATGACCTTTTGTCTGAGCTTTTGTTTTGATTTGAAATTTAAAATTTACAACATTTGTAGTACTTTGCTTTTTGCAATGGATTGGTTTATTTTCTTGTTATTTTTCCCAGGAAGTTATTTCTTAATTATTATTTTACTGATTCTGTTATATTTTTGAAGATAGGTTGAAGATTGATGCGGATTGTTTACATCAAACCAGTAATTCAGTGCTCGGTTTGTTTCTAAGCTCAGCTATTGTTCTTTGCAAATAAGGGCTGTTTGTTAATACATCCAAATACAGAAACAGCTGTGCTGTCTCATCTCTGATTGCTGGCTTGTTTAATTAACTTCATCAGTTTTTCAGTCATTTTTCTTCTCCTTCCCAATGATAACATTTACAGCATAAAAAAGATCATTAAGCCACCGGTTCTTTGTCAATTTTATTAAATCTGTGACCTTTCATTAATTACTCATCCACCTCAATTCCCAAAAGCACCTCCTCCACTTTGGGCCACTGATTTGTGGGCACTGTATAACCTGTTGTGCTTTGGCCATTGGTCACCCTTTGATACCTGTTTCGAATGTCCATCTTTTATGTGTGGATCTTGGCAGTGTCAGGCTTGATTGCAGAGCCTATTATAGCTAAGCATGATGAGAAAATATCTAAACTAGTCCTTATCCAGCTTCCACATGCTATCACTCTCTACAAGGGACATAGGTAAACAACGCTGTTTTTCCACCTTCCTAACGCAAGGGTGCTGAGGTGAAATGCAGCATCACTAATGTTGCCATGGCAATGAGATCAATTAACTTAGAAAAGGAAGGGTAATTTAATCTGGAACCTTCCTGGTTTATGAGGCACAGATAATTACTACATAAGCATCCTGATTTACTAACACCTTCCACCCTGACCTCAAATCCATCTGGGCCATCTCGGACACCTCCCTTCCCTTCTTCTACCAATGATATTCCCCCTCCCCCCCCATCACCGTCTCTGACGACCGACTAACCACAGATATGTACTACAAGCCCACTGACTCCCATAGCTACCTAGACTACACCTCCTCCCACCCTACCTCCTGTAAAAATGCAATCCCTTATTCCCAATTCCTCTGCCTATGCCACGTCTGTTCCCAGGATGACCAATTCCACATCAAAGTCCTAGGTGGCCGCCTCCTTCCTCGATCGCAACTTTCCTTCCCACATGGTTGACGATGCCCTCCAGCGCATCTCCTCCACTTCACGCACCACTGCCCTTGAACCCCACCCCTCTCAAAACAACAAGAACAGAACTTCCTGGACCTCACCTTCCACCCCCCCCAACCTCCGCATACAATGTATCATCCTCTGCCACTTCTGTCACCTCCAAATGGACCCCACCACCCAAGATATATTTCCCTCCCCACTCCTATCAGCATTCCGAAAAGACCATTCCCTTTGTGACTCCCTCGTCAGGTCCACACCCCTCACCAGCCCACACCCCACTCCTGGCCTCTTTCCCCTCCTCCACAGGAAGTGCAAAACCTGTGCAACATACCACTCCCCTCACATCCATCCAAGGTCCTAAGGGATCCTTCCACATCAATCAGAAATTTACCTGTACCTCTACCAATGTCATCTAGTGCATCCATTGCACCCAGTGTGGTCTCCTCTACATCGGGGAAACAGGACACCTTCTTGCAGATCGTTTCAGAGGACATCTCTGGGACACCCGCACCCACCAACCCCACTGCCCCGTTGCTGAACACTTCAACTCCCCCTCCCACTCGGTCAAGGACATGCAAGTCCTGGGTCTCCTCCACCGCCAAACTCTTACCACCTGACGGCTGGAGGAAGAACGCTTCATATTCCGCCTTGGGACCCTGCAACCACACGGGATAAATGTGGATTTCAATATCTTCCTCACTTCCCTACACCCCCACATTATCGCAATCCCAAGCCTCCAACTCGGCACTGCCCTCTGGACCTGTCCATCACTTCCCCCCTCTGACCTATCATCTTCTCCCTCACCTTCAACCACCCATCACTTTCCCAGCTCCCCCCCCAATCCTACCCCCTCTCCCATTTATCTCTCAGCTTCGATCCACAAGCCTCCTTCCTAATGAAGGGCTTATGCCCAAAACATCGATTCTCCAGCTCCTCGGATGCTGCCTGACCTGTTGTGCTTTTCGAGCACCACACTCTCAACACTTTCTCCTTTTTAAAAAAAACTGTAAAACACTATTAGTGCAAGACCATTGGTCTGTTTACAGATGATAAACTGCACTGAGTTGAATTGGTGTGGTGTGATAACTCTGATATGAGACAAAAAGGTATGGTTTGTTTGTCAAGTGTATATCACCCTATATTGTGGTCCAGTTTGAAGTCCCATCGAATGACATGTATGAAGTGCATTTAGAATTGGCAAATAGAGATGTGATTACTACTATTAAATATGCACATATTTAAATCATCACATGCTATTTAAGCATATTTACAATGGCATCACTAAAGCTGCTTGAAAATGACAGGAAAAGTTTTAAAAGGTTTTTTTTTTGTGTTTTGGCAAAATAGACACCTTTTCCTTATTCCACAGTTTTAATTTTCTGTGAAATATAATGACTTAACTTTGCACTAGCTTTAGATGAACCCGTTACCTCAAGGCCTGCTACTGTGCGATCTGACTCTGCTACTCTGCGATCTGACTCTGCTACTCTGCGATCTGACTCTCTGCTACTCTGCGATCTGACTCTCTGCTACTCTGCGATCTGACTCTCTGCTACTGTGCGATCTGACTCAGCTTGAAAGCAAACACACTTTTTATTTTGACACCATTGAAATTATGTTTGGAAAATAGTGATGTTCAGTCTCGTTGATAGGTGTCTGATATGATAGGTTTATTCTCTTTCCAGTTCATGAAAACAATCCACATTATGAGAGTAGCTAGTCTGCCTTCACTTACATATAATTATTTGACTATCACAGATCTATCTAAAGAGAGCAGATTATCAGATGCAACACTGGTTCAAATTGATGTTCTGGTTAGATTCATTAAAGGAGGTTGCTTGGCCCATTCTGTCTAAGATAGCAGTGTGAGCCTGTGGAACCTTCTGATAAGCTCTATAATTTTAGACCCTACAATCCCTGTTTACACATTGTGTTCTCAACCCTTCAGCATGCCACAGACAAATTCACATAATTTAGGGTTGTTCACTTCCTTGGACCACTTGTCAAGTTATTTTTAACCTTCTTTGATGGGATTGATGATCATGCTTTCACTGTTTTTAGATGATGTGGAGTGGTGAGCTTGCCATCTTTGTGATAGCTCTTATGCGTACCGCTTACATGGTATTGGATTGAACTAAACTGAATCACAATGATAGAGGAAGATATAAAACTGATAACCAATTCTGGCACTCTTTATCAGCTTGCATGATATATGAACTCTGACAGCCCAGATAAAAAGCCAGTTTTTTTTTGTTTTCAACATGCATAATTGAGAGACTGCTTTGTGACCAGAATGTCTGATATTCTAAGTACGCAGTCAAATACAGTCAGTACAAATATCAAGCTGCCAGATTGTGTGAAGTTTTTAAATATAACACTGTTCCTTTGCATCATTTTGAAGAGTTAAGAATAGAAAGGAAACACAACCAGTAGATTATTGCATACATGTTTCTTTCATTCATGTTTGGGATGTGGCTTTGCTGGCAAAGTTGGCAAATACAACTCCTGCTTAATTGACCTTGACATGAGGGTGGCTCACTGAGTGACTTACAATGCTAAGGTCAGAGGACAGGAAAGAGTCAACAGTATTAGTGTGGAACTGGAGTCATTTATAAGCCAGGTATGTGAGGATAAAGAACATTAGTGACGCAGTTGGAGAATGTTGACTACTTTGTAGTTGCTGTTATCAATGTCAGATTCTTACCTCCAGACATTTAAAATCATAGAATGCCTATAGTGTAGAAGCAGGCCATTCGGCCCATGCATCCCACATGGACCCTCCAAAGAGCATCCTGCCCACACCCACTCCCCTACCCTACCCTTGTAACCCTGTATTTACCATGGTTAATCCACCTAGCCTGCACTCCGTAGACACTATCAGCAATTTAGTGTGGCCAGTTCAGCTAATCTGTACATCTTTGGACTATGGAAGGAAACCAGTGCACCCAGAGAAAACCCACACAGACATGGGGAGAATGTGCAACTTCACACAGGCCACCTAAAGGTAGAATTGAACCTGGGCCCCTAGCGCTGTGAGGCAGCAGTGCTAACTACTGAGCCACTGTACCTGCATGTGCCATGCTTTTTAAAACTAACTACCCTGATAGGATTTGAACTCCCGTTCTCTGGATTATTAATTGATCCTTCTTGATTACTAATACAGCAACAAACACTGTCCACCATATCCATAATTATACCTATCTATATTTATTTTAATAAACTTGATATTTGTTAACATTCATAATCATAGAAATGGCTAAATGTTTAGTCTATTGATTTCTTTTGAAGAGGATCATGGCCCATGAAGATGTTATGCATACTGTTAATCAAATAAAGACTGGCAGTTCTCAATTTATTTAGCAAACAAAAGCATATGAACACATATTTATTGAAGGAATACTGAAACCAACTAATTAAATCCTGCCTTGTATCCACTCATAGTAGGAAGGGATTGTTCGTTTTCAAAGATTATTGCATAGCAACATCATTACTCCTGCTTAACATCTTACGAGTGGGAATTTTAATTTCCAGGTATTGTAAAGTCAGATGGATGGGTGGAAAGGAGCTAGTGGTGGGGAGGTGTTAATGCGAGGGAGCCAGGAGCTAATTATATTTGAGGAGTAGGCCTTGGCCAATTTAAAAACCTTAAAAGGAGTATTGCAGTATTTATAACTGTTTAAAATAAGTTGCCCTAACTGTTATAAAATATTAAAAATCATTTAAAGTTTCTTCACTGGTCATTGAGCTGAAGATTGATCTCTATGTATCTTCAAGTCATCAATTTTGAAGAAGGTGTGGTCTTGTTGGCAGTGTGTCAGCTGGAAGCCCATATTGATTGTCCCAACAAAGGGTGGTTTTCACTACAGTTGACTGCCAAGATGCAGACAATTTTTTGGGGGGCAGTGGTAAATTTCAGTTTTGCTGCTCAGAAGAATATCCACACAATATGTACAAGAAATATTGCTTTACCAATACCATTAGCTTTTGTGTTGCTTCTTTTCACTATTTGTGAGATTCTCATCAGCAGTGACTGCTCCAGTGCAGAAAAAAAATCTGTGTTCAACCATCTGGAGATGTTATTAGACATACCATGAAAAACATAATCGAGTTTCCTATACAATCTGCTGCTACTAATGCCAAATTGCTTTACCCAAATTGCCAGATGATTTGAATTAGACTTAAAAGTGTCATTTAATTGTCATTGCTTAATTTTTAGGTGATTTTTTTCGGGAGGTTGGAATCATATTGTGTAAGTGTAGGTGTTACACGCAAAGCAATTTGCATTATTTGTTGCCTTTAACACAGGAAAAAAAGTCTAGTGTAAGAACAAAAATACAAAACTGAGCAAAAGGAGAGCACAAGCAGTGTGACCAAAAGGTTGGTCAAAGCATTGGGTTTCAAAAGGTAGTGGCAAGGCATCTTAAAGGAGGAGTGGATGCTGGAGAGGTGCAGCAAGTGGGACATGATTGCAAGAAAGGATAGAGATAGCTAAAGTTTATTTAGTGTGGATGTTGAAGTTGTGAAGGGCACACAAAGTTTTTGGCGATAGGTGAGTAGAGAGAGTTGCAATTTTAACTGGTCAGTTTCCCTGATCCAGTGCCTACTTATGTGGTTAATTTAGAACAGATTTATTTTTTCCCCACACTCTTTGCCCAACATTGCCTGATAAGCTACATTACATGAATTGACCCACAATGGTGTTCTTTCCTTCCCTCCACATTGTGTTCCAACATTAATCTAAATGACCTCAGCAACTGCCCATCTAAAATAATTAGATGCTTCCTAGTCTCATTTCCTGGGGTCAGGGATATTAACGTGTGCAGGCAGGAATGCTGCATCATTGCATTTTCAAATACAGAATGCAACCCAAGGAAATTCAACATCCCAAACTCACGGTTTCTTAAAAAATATTGACTATGATGTCTTATTTAGAAACTCTTGAGATTAAAGCAAAAAAGAGCCAGCATTTTTATAGCAACTTTTAAGACCTTAGGATGCCCAAAAACATTTCTTAGTCAATGAAGTGCTTTTATGAAGTATAGTTTAATATAGAAATACAGGAGGTCTAGGAAGTACAGTAGTCAATTGTGTGCAGCAAGTCACCAGAAACAACCTTGAGATAATAGTGAAATAATCTATTAGAGTAGTATGTTTGAAAGATCAACATTGACTCAGACATCTGGGGGAAATCTCTGTGCTGTTTGACATAGTTATGTAGTACCTGAAAAGTTAAATTGGACCTTGATTTAATGTCTCATCTGAAAGACAGCATTTCCAGTTGTGTACAGTACTCTTAGGACTTCACTAGGGCTTCAACCTAGATTGTACGTTCAGTTCTCTGCAGTGGGGCTTGATCAACAACTCTCTGATTCCAATGCTTGTATTGTTCCATGTCTGACACAGATCTAGGGATTAAATTTGACAATAAATCAGCAATTTAATAATGGGAGAAAATATTGATTTTAATATGTACAACTGAATGGACAGCCAGAATACTTAGCTTCCAGTTGGGTCCCCTGCTGTTTGCATTCAATACTTATAAATACTGTAATGATCACAGTCACAAAGCTAAAGACCCAAGGAAGGGATAAAATCTGAATTGACTAATAAAGATTTACTGATTAGGAAGATGATTCTTAAATGATTTATGAATATAAAATGTCAGGAAATGATATGTGTTTGAGTATAGGAAACATGATTGCAAAGTTATATTATCATTTGATGTGAGTTGGGTGTGTCATTTCACTGTAGAGAAGTGGTTGCAATATCAAATAATACGTTGAAATGAACAAAATCCAAAGATTGTCAGTCTCGAGTCATTCTGACATTATATAAAACACAGTGAAATACTAGTGAACCTAGCTGTGATCTCCAGAGTAAATAAAATAAATTGGAACAGTAGGATGAATTTGGATGACAAGTTTAAAAACAAAATCTTTTTTACTTAAATGATGAAGGAATTACTTAGTGAAGATTTTTTTAAAAAAAGGAAAAGAAATTGAGAGCACATTGAAGAAGTCACATGTAAACTCAAGAAGTTAGTGTCCAGAAAATTCTGTGCAAGATATTTTCAAATTTCCAAAAATTGCAAGCAGGCAATATTCCTGTGTACCTGCCCCAGTATCAGAAGGTTGTAACTTTAAGTCATACTCCAGAACCTTGAGACAGGTTGTGCTACTGAGGAAATGCTGTAATATTTGAGGTCTTTTCGATGGTATACTCAATTTGCCTGATGAGGATGGAAAGAAAAAAAATGGCCAATTCTCCCTAGTTTTCTTATAATATTGATTCCTTTCGCAACATCTTTAAAGCAGGATATCTGGTTCTCGTCTTGATAATGTTGTCGGGAACCTTTGCTGTATGATTCCTGTATTTGTGCATTACTAAAGGTATTTATTTAGCTGTCCTGACATTAAAAAGCATGCCATAGGGATGGGAGTTTGTTCTTTCATTGCTAGGAGTGCACAGCTGGAAAATTAGCTACAAAATCATCCTGCAAAATCATCCCCCTAAATGTAATCCTAGCGTTAGGACATCAGACATGTTCTCCATGAGAACACAGTAGTAAAGCAGTAATTTTATTTTATTTTAATTTTATTTCATTTATTTTATTTATGTTTTTTTATATTTTTTTTCACTGTTCTGTACCTCTTCTTTCTTGATTGATTGTCTCTCTTTCTCTCGCTCCCCACTCTCTCATAACATTTTTCCTCTCCTCTTCCCCCTTTGCTACCCTTCTCCCCTGTTTTCCATTTTGCCTCTGCTTCACCCATTCCCCCAATCCCCCACATATTTTGTCACAGCACTGGCTTCAGCCTTGGTCATTCACAGCTCCTAATCTCCCTATAATCTCTCTATGCACTGTCACTATAACCTCTTTATTGCTACCTTTGCTTTTGGAGCCATGACTCACCTTCTCTCAACCTAGTATAAATACCTCCCTATATCTCCCTTTTTTTAGCTTTGACAAAGGGTCAGTTAGACTTGAAACGTCAGCTCTTTTCTCTCCTTACAGATGCTGCCAGACCTGCTGAGATTTTCCAGCATTTTTTCTTTTGGTTTCAGATTCCAGCATCCACAGTGATTTGCTTTTATTTACTGTAGTGAAGCAGCTCTTATGTTGCCAAATGCCTGTAAATTTTTAAGTCTGTAATTTTAATTGTGGTTGGTAATGTTTTTACAGGTGCTGTTTCAGATTACTGCCATGAAACAGCTCAGTATCTGGATGCTATCGTTTCTCCCAACCTGAAGACAACCAAAATCCTGCGGGTTCCTCCAGCAGTATCAATGTCGGAATGTATATCGGCGTGTTGTGACTTTACTGACTGTGACTTGGCATGGATGTTTGAGGGTCGCTGTTACATTATAAATTGTCAACACAGGGATGAGTGTGAGCCAAAAATGACCAGTGCTGTGGAATCTTACTTAAGTTTTGTGCAGCGGTCACCAGCTCAGAAGCCAAGCTTACAAGATGCCTATCATAAAGGCAAAGGGCATTCCATGGGGAAGCAAAGGGACTCGGTGCCAACTGAGGGGACTATTAATCTGCAAGATCTTTATGGTGAAGACTTGACCCTTGATGGCTCTATTGCGAAGAACTCCATAAAGGACTACAAAGAAATACCCGCCGCTACTTTTGGGAATTCAGAAATTTCCAGCAAGGGTCAAGGGCAAATGCAAGGCTCACAGCCCTGGCCACTGTGGGATTTTAAATATGATGCTGATGTGTCTTCAGTGAAGGCAAGTGGGGTCGGTGTTGAAGAGGAGGATGCTGGAATTCAAAGCAGAGCCCCTCTAAATGTGAGTTTCCCAGTTAATGAATCTCAGCAGGAAGAATGGAGTGATGAAACAAAGCAAGAGGTGAACAATGTTATGAAATTAGTCCCTTTGGAGAGAGTGAGCAAAGGAAAACTACTACAAAAGTTCAATGAAAACAGAACCAGTGTCCAAGAGGTATTTCTAAATAGTTTTCTGTTGTTTTATGTAATTCTTCTTTGGCAATTTGACTTCATTCCTCCTTCATTGAGTTTTAATGTTGTGCAAGAGCCATAGCAGAGATAATTTCATAGCAGAGATACTGCTGGATCCAAGACAAAATTGCTAGGGTATAGATTAAAATTTGAGGATAGGTTGGTTGGCTAGGGATGTGGTCTTGAAAGAGCAATAATTCTTCCTATTGCTCCTGCTTATTTTGTTTCAATTACTTCAAGTGGGCCTTCCCGGAACTTGCTTAAAAAAAATGTTAGAAGCATTAAAGTGCTCTGACAATTGTGGCTCCAGTTCCAAATTGTTGCTGTAGTAATTTGAAACTGGATTGCGATGATAGTGGTACTTACACGGTGGACAGCAGTCTAATACTGGAAAATTAACATTCTCTCCATTGGATATATGTGGCATGATGCAGTTGAGAAAACAGAATCATGGCCTCATGTCTTCACTGAGCTCCTGACCTCAGTCACCTGTTTGGGTAAGTGTCCAGGGGACAGCTAACTGTTCCCCACAGCATGGTAATAAAACGAAAAGAGGTCTTCCATTGGTAGCTGCACTTTCTGATAGTGACCCAAGGATGGAAAAGGCAGTGACTGAGAAGCAGGCCATCTGTACAATCAATTGGCTGCACAGGAAGAAGTAAGATTAACCTTTACAGATCCTTTCAGAAACCGAGGACTCTCCCCAAAGTACTTCATAGCCAATGAACTACATAATAAGTGTAGTCGTTGTTGTAATGTTGGAAAATGGGACAATTTGCATATAGCACCTTGCCACAACAACAGCACAATAGTCATCAGATCATCTATTTCACCACTACTTGAGGGATATCTTAGCTCAGGACCTGGGAGAACACTTCTGCTCTTCAAAATAATGACAATAATGGGCCATTTCGTGTCCAGCTTAGACAGGCGGAATTCAGTTTGACAACCTTTCAGAAGAAATATTAATCAGACAGCGTTACTGTCCCTTAAATATCCCTGAAGTATCCAGCCTGTGGTTTAGAATGAGTTTTGAATCCAAAAATTGCTGATTTGGAGGTGAGATGATATCACAGAGCCAAGGCTGACAGAAGGATGAAATTAGTCCTGAGCTTCAGAAAAGGGTAACCAACAGAATATATCCATAACTTTAATGAATGGGGTTTCAATTTCTCCCAATGTTGATCTTTATGCAGAGAGTGGTAAGGGCGTGGAATGCCTTACCTGCTAATGTAGTCAACTCAGCCACATTAGGGAGATTTAAACAATCCTTATATAAGCACATGGATGATGATGGGATAGTGTCGGGGGAGCAGGCTGAGAATAGTTCACAGGTCGGAGCAACATTGAGGGCTGAAGGGCCTGTTCTGCGCTGTATTGTTCTACGTTTTATGTTCTATGTTCTAAAATTGCCGTTTGGTTTTAGAATGGTAGGATGTTGCACACTGTTACACCCAATCTGAAATGAAACCATGCTATATGTGGATTCATCCACTGCATCATTTCTACTTGTATTAACAAAAAGAAAACTTATCATAAACACAATTTTAAGAGCTAGAAAGAATTCTGCTCAATATTATTTCTAACATTTGTTGATTTTTATTTTGACTCCCTTATGAACAAAATTCAAGTGACTGTGACTTCATTGCTTTTTAAATTTTTATCAATAATTTTGCTGATACTAATGATTGGATAATTGCCGAATGCACATGCTCACCCCAGTTATTTTTGACTGCACATCCATACAGTCATTTGCAATATTAAGCTGATTTTAAAAAATTTAGAACAAAAATTCTATTTTGTTTTACACTTTATTTTTTCGACCCAACGTATTCTTTCATTGAAATGTTTTCATTAGGTATTTGGCTGGTATTTTTCATTCTTTCTTTAAATATATTTGAGAGATAATGCTGTTGTTGTGCATGCTCCTGAGCATCGGCAAGTGCAAGCTTTTTCCTTCCTCTCTTGAGGAATCAGAATCCTAGCTTGTGGTTCTCCACTTAAAGAGAACCTGTCCCAAGAGTGGGCTCATACGTGAGGAAATAGACAAGGGTGAGAGGTTTGGGGTGAGGAAATGCCGTGGTGGGGTTGGGAGACAAGGATTTTGAATTTGATTCATTTGGAAACGGGGTGCTGGAATTTGTCATTGAGGATTTGTATGATGAGTAAAACCAATTGATCAGTAAGGAATTAAGGGTTATGGAGAAAAGCCAGGGAAGTGAATGTGAGGAATGTTGGATCAACCATAATCCTAATGAATGATGGAGCAGACCTGAGGGACTGAACAGCCTACTCCTGTGTCTGTGTCTTATGGTCTAAATTAGGTCAGATATGAGATTATTGGGGTGGGACGGGTAAGAGATCAGCGAGGAATGCTTAAAAGTAGTTGTCATGATTTGGAGATGCCGGTGTTGGACTGGGGTGTACAAAGTTAAAAATCACGCAACACCAGGTTATAGCCAACAGGTTTAATTGGAAGCACACTAGCTTTCAGAGCGACGCTCCTTCATCCAACAATCACCTGGTGAAGGAGCGTCGCTCCGAAAGCTAGTGTGCTTCCAATTAAACCTGTTGGACTATAACCTGGTGTTGTGTGATTTTTAACTTAAAAGTAGTTGAGTCTGGAAAATAATCAATGAATCTTATCAGTGTGTGAATAGCATGGGAATGGAAATAGGCCATATTATCCAGGTGGAAGTATGGGCTTTTGGTGCTACAAATGATGTGAGGTCAGATAGGAAAAATTGCAAATTCATAGTTAGTGACCCAGAAGGGGATAGGAATCAGTTGCAGGAGTTAAAGACACTAGCTTCTATCTGCCAGATTTTGAAATAGAGGAGGTTGTGATATGCACAATGTCTGATACCTGAAGAAAGCAATCTGATCATGTGGGATCAAATTGATCAATAGTGTACTGGGGTATGATCAGTTCATGTGTAAGTTGACCAATTACTGCAGACAAAGTTGCCAAATAGACCATATAGCTCTCAAGTGGATGTGGGGAATGTGGATTTGAATGCTTATATTGTGGGACAGGAAAAGAATGACATGACTGTTGATGTGTGACTGGGCTCAGACAGATAGAAATAGAGTTGCCTCATCCAGCTGAAAGACAGCCCATAGTTTGGAAAAGGATGGTGTAGTTAGTAATATTGAATGCTGCAGGACAGTTACAGTGGATACCATCTGTGACTATGGCAAGGAATTTTTCTCTGCTTTGGGGAGAGGCAGATTGGAAATATTTAAAAGCAAGAGAAAGTCTGCAGCATTTTAGGTAAAGGATATTTTGGGTAGCAAAACAGTGCACACATTTATTTTCAGATATTTCTGTTCCAGGACACCTTGTTCGTCAATGCCACAGAGATTGGGGGAGTAACAGAATAGCATTCATTCATAAAAATAAGAACATGTTACATAAAAATGTTCTTTCTATGAAGTGCTAACATGCAGTGTAACAAGCGTACCATGTTAAATCAATCCTTGAGAAAAATGGAAAAATTTTCCCCTGGTCAGTACTGATTTATAAAAGCTGTTCTTGACATTTTGCTTTTATAAAAGCTGTTCTTGACATTTTGCTTTTATTTTTTCAGAATGCATGATATGAAGTATGCTGTGTTTCTGAGCAAGTAATTGCGCTTTTCCTTGATTTTATCAGGAAGATGCATTTCCATCAAATTCATCACATGTTGAAACATTGACTACAACGCTGAACCCAGAAACAAGCAGTTTTGCGTCTGAATACCAACAGAAATCTAGAGAAGGCATCCAGATTATAACTCCCAGTGTTGAGAGTTCACTCGCTTCACAGCCTCCAGCCACAGAGACATTAACAATCACTACGCAACGAGGTATTGTGCTGCTTTTATATTTCAGCTTGCTCTCTATGTGGTTTCTTCTAAATTGGGGAGACAGGACGCCAACTTGTGGAACATTTCAGAGATCATCTCTGGGACACACGCAGTAAACAACCCCACCGCCCTGTGGCCACACACTTCAACTCCCCCTCCCAGTCCGCCAAGGACATGCAAGTCCTGGGCCATCTCCACAGCCAAATTCTAGCCACCCGCGCCTGGAGGAAGACCGCCTCGTCTTCCGCCTTGGGACCCTCCAACCACACGGAATCAATGTCGATTTCACCAGTTTTCTCATCTCCCCTCCCCTCGCCTTATCCCAACTTGGCACCACCCTCTTGAAATGTCCTACCTGTCCATCTTCCTTCCCACCTATCTGTTCCACCTTCCTCTCTGACCGTCACCGCTCACTTTCATTTACCTATCATATTCCCAGCTACCTTGCTCCTGATCCCAGCTCCCCCCCATTTATCTCTCAGCCCCCTTGTGCCCGCCCACATTCCTGATGAAGAGCTTGTGCTCGAATCATCAACTCTGCTGCCCCTCGGATGCTGCTTGAATGGCTGTGCTTTTCCAGCATCACACTTTTTGACTTTGGTTCTTCTGCCAGTTATCTTCAATCTGTCTGGCTACTGATCCTCCTGTCAATAGAAAATAGTTTTCCCTTTCTACTTATTAAAACACTCCATAATTTTGAGCACCTCAATTAAATCTCCTCTAAACCTTCTCTACTGGTTTGAAGGGAATAAATGGCATTCCACGTGGAAGTGAAGCTAATATAGTTTTTGAATGTTGTCTGAAGTTTGAAATTGATTCTGGTAAAAAGAAAAACCTTGAACATGAAAAATCTGAATTGAAGGAGACAATAGTGGACAGAAGCAACCTCTTTTACCTTGTGGCATTGTCAGTTTTGCTGTGTAATCACTTCTGTCCTCCACCTAATGTTTCCATTTGCTCGTTCCCTGCCTCCCCCAGCCCTCTACCTCCCACCTTTCTCCTGACCCCATTTAGAATGGCTCGCTCCAGATATAGTTCTTTGTACTAGCTGGTGATTATTAGTGAAGCTCACAATTGTTCAGGATCTAGAACGATCACTATATTTTGTTGTTCAGGTGGACCTCTGTCTAATTGGTCCATCCCTCAAGAACACTTTGGGGAAAATTAGCTGAGTTTTTTTCATATTTTGAAGTCAAATAAAGTCTGTTCGTTGAGGAAGTTTTATTTAGATTTGACAGCAGTTGTAAATTCTCAACTCCTGGCCTAGGTAAAGACCAAATGATCAGGATCTGACCGGAGATGGTTGACTCCCTTACTCTGTTCTTCTATTCTTGACAGAATGAAGTGAAATTTCTAAAGTGCAATGGAGGTACAACAAATAAAAGACAGCTATAATAATTTGATGCTTGTTTGTCCTGTCTACCTGCCCAAACTCCTATGAGTGAATGTTATGATTGGCTAATGTTGGTTTTTCATTCTGTTTCATAGTGCCTATAATGCCATTTCTGATTAGTTCACTGATAATAATGTATACCCCATCCCCAAAAGAATAAGTTTCTTTCTAATGTAGTTATCACAGATCTCAGTCTCCTTGCTGCTAATACATGTTATTTAACATGCATGCTGCATAATGTAAAGCCTCAGCTTACACTGCTTCTAAATTCATTGCACATTGTATTTTGAAGAGTCAACTGAGGTGTATTGGTTAGGACATTGGGACTCTGCCCCTGTTGTTTGAACACTGCCATGGAATCTATTGCATCCACCTAAACAAGTAGAACCTCCCAGCCTGGTGCAGTAGCCTCCAGGTATGGCGTGGTGACCTCTCAGCCTCGCACAGTGCCTCCCGGTGTGGCGTGGTGGCCTCCCAGCCTGGTGAAGCAGCCTCCCGGTGTGGCGTGGTGACTTCCCAGCCTGGAATAGTGCCTCCTAGTTTGGCGTGGTGACCTCCCACCTTGGTGCAGCAGCCTTCTGGTGTGATGAGATGACCCCCCAGCTGGCATAGTGTGGCATGGTGACCTTCCAGCCTGGTACAGTAGCCTCCCGGTGTGGTGTGGTGACCTTCCAACCTGGCATAGTGCTTCCCGTGTAGCCTGGTGATCTCACAGCCTGGCATAGCGCCTCCCGGTGTGGCATCCTCCTGACCCAGCATGGTGTCCTCGACCTGGCATAGCGTTCGGAAGTGGTCTCCTAGCTTCATGATCCTCAGGGTGAAACCTGAGGGTGGTCTGGGGCCAGGGCCCGGTGTGGACAGGAGGCTAGGTGCCAGCGTGGTCTGGGTTGGAAGTCCATGGTTCTGAACTTTTATTTACACAATGCTGGACTTCTTATTTCTGTATTTGCTGAGATTTTGTAACTAAGGAAACTGTACTTAGATGGTACTGTAAATGGTGATGTATAAACTTTTCGCTGTGTGCATTGAGTACGTGTGATGATGAAGACCAATTCTAATCCTAAGATAGGCTTTGGACTTAACATATCGTTGGAACGGTGGCACCTGCGACAATGCAGTATTCCCTTAATATGTCACCAAAGTGCTAGCCAAGGTTGTGGCTGTGCTGACACTTCAGAGTGCTGTGCTCTTCAATTAGCCAAGTGCCTTTTTTGTCCATAGTACTCCAAACCCTTATTTCCCCAATTTTTCTTTTAAAAGTTACCATTAATCTGTTCACATCAGCTCTTTGAAACATTTTTCTAGAATATCTAGAATTCCACTGTATTTACTCAAAGAAAAATCCTCCACCTTCCTCTGATTCTTTTGGGGAATATATTTAAAGCTGTGTGTGTTGTCTGGTTGCCAGCTGACCTGCCAGATTATGAACTGATGTCTCTGTAGTCAGGATGAACCAATGATCCTCTGAGCCAGAGATGAACATAACACTGAGTCATACTGATATTTATGAAGTTCTATATACTACACAAAGTGTTGTAAAGAAGGAAAACACAACAACCATCTCTACTTAGCTTTTTTTTTAATGGTGTAGCTTGAAAGGTTTAGGTCAGGAATTAATGATCAGAATATGGGTTGTTAATATCCTCGAAACTTGAAAGAAGGAAGGAAACACTCGGCAATGAATAAAGAGCTGGGAACTAATGAATTAGAATGTGCTGAGTCTTTAGGCTGAACTTTACTTGAAAAGTAATAGTGTTTTGTGGATACAGGTTGTTATTAATGTGCGAATCAGCCAAGATATTTGGGGAATAAAGGGATGTACTATTAGTTGCGAATACCCAGAATTATTGGTTGTTTTATGTTGCTCTGCTGTTTCCTTTGCACAATTGGAGTAATTTAGCTCTCCTGTTATCTTTGCACACATTCTAGATTTTCACATTAACAGTCTGTGATTTATTTAATAGGCAATTAGTGATTAAGAGCACAAGTGTGCTTTTAATGTATTGCCAATCAATATTGACCAAGAAAGAGAACAATGTAATATGTTTGGTCTCTTGTGAATGGTAGATTATTGTTGGCTATTTAAAGTAAAATCAATTTTTAATTGTTTTCCTTTTAGCTAATATCCTCCCCCTCTCAATTAAGTCTTTCTTTTCCTCTTTTCATTTCTGTCCTTGTAACTGATATATTTCTAAATTGCTAACTTTCATTCATTCTGTTTCTTCATCATTCTCATGTTTCTTTTGCAGTAAAAAATCTCATTGGTGAGAAAGGTACATAATTGGTCCCACACAGGAAGTCAACTTCAAATTCAGTCAGTCAAATGTCTGATAGTGTTTTGGTTGAGATAAGCATTACCTTTACACTTCACTTTTCCTTGTCCTCTGCACACTAAGACATCCTTGATTTTAAACATTAATGTTGCCTAGGTGATTGTCGTAGTGATAAATTGAGGCTGCCAACTTCTGCATTCAAAGCAGTTTTGCTAACTCTTGACATTTTCAAAGATAATTGTACTGACTTTTTTAAAAAAAGCTTGTGTTTGAATAATACCCTTTGCAACTTCAGGATTTCCCAGTAGAGTGTTAGGACTTGAATGTGTTTGAAGCATGGACAATTCTTCATTCTTTGCACTTTAACATTGCTGGCAAGGCCAACATTTATTGTCTGCCAGCAATCTTGAGAAGGTTATGATGAGCTGCCGTCTTGAACTGCTGTAATACACGTACCCTTTGTGCTGGCAGGTGTGGAGAGTTTGAAAATTTTCAAACCTGCAGTGATGAAGGAATGGAGATATATTTCCAAGTTTGGGTAGTGTCTGAAATGGAGTGGACTAGAGGGGCACCTGCTTGCTCTTCTAGGTGCTAGAGATCACTGAACACAAAAACATGAAGTAGGAGCAGGAATAGGCCATTGACCCTCTCTGCCATTCAGCATGATTAATGCTGACCTTGGGATGGGGGAGTCATCAACTCCACTCTCATAATCACCATGATTCCCTGAGAAAACACAAATCTAGCCTTAAATATAGTCAACGATGGAAAATCCACACCCCTTTGTGTAGAGAATTACAAAAAATCACAATCCTCTGAGTGAAGGAATTTTTCCTTATCTCAATCTTGAATGATGGATCCTTTATCCTGAGATTGTGTCCTTGTGTTCTAGATTCCCAAAGGTGGAAACAACCAGTGTATCTATCCTCTCAACCCTGTTCAGAATCTATAATGAGATCACTTGTCATGTTTCTAAACTCAAGAGGATATTGGCTAATTTAGTCAACTTTTCACTATAGGAACTTCCTCGTATCCCAGGGACCAATCTAGTGGACCTTCAGCCGTGCTGCTTCCAATGCACTGAATCCTTCTTTAAATATGGAGAATCAAACTGCACACAGCACTCCAGATGTGGTCTCACTAAAACCTTGTATGATTGTAGAAGCAAGACTTCCTTATTCTTGTACTCTAATCCACTTCCAATAAAGGCCAACGTGCCATTTATCTTTCTAATTCCTGAATGTGCATTCCAACTCTAGTGGGTGCTTTCAAAGAAAAGTCAGCAGGGTGCTGCACTGCATCTTGTCGATGGTACACTTGACAGCTATGGTATTCGTTATGGAGAAAGTGAATGCTTAAGATGGTGGTTGGGTGTTGATCAAATGGGTTGCTTTATCTTGGGGCATTCATGCTGCTCAAGCGTTGAAACTGCACTCGTCCAGATAACTGAGGAGTATTCGATCACACTCGTGTCTTCTGTCTTGTAAATGATGGAGGGGCTGGGTTAGTCACCACAGAATGCTCAACTGCTAACCCAACCTTGTAGTCATAGTACTTATGGCTGGCCCACTTAAATATCTTGACAATGGGACATTAATTTTTTTTTGTTTTATTCATTTTTGGAATGTGGGCATAACTGGCTGCCCATTCCTAGTTGCCTATGAGAAAGTGATGATGAGCTGTCGTCTTGAGCTGTTCTAGTCCACATGCTATAGGTTTACCCACAATGCCTTTAGGGAGGGAATTCCCAGATTTTGACCCAGCGACTGTGAAGAAACGGTGATATATTTCCAAGTCAGGATATTGAGTGGCTTAGAGGGAAACTTGGAGATAGTGAGAACTGCAGATGCTGGAAAGTCAGGGTCGATAAAATGTGGAGCTAGAAAAAGTTCAGCAGGTCAAGTGGCATCAGAGGAGCAGGAGAATCGATGTTTAGGTTGGAACTTTATATCAGGAATACAGGCAGAGAGCCTGAAGGGTGGAGAGATAAGTGAGAGGAGGGTGGGGGTGGGGAGAAAGTAGCATACAGTACCATAG